>NC_044284.2:38330052-38630808 GCF_004027225.2 Strigops habroptila | reverse complement strand
ATGGCACAGTGCTGTCATAGTTATGAAATTTCTAGTCACAGCAAGAATTAAAGAAGTATTTTTAAAGGTGGCCTCTTCCAGAAAACACAGAAAGCGCCTCACATTCATCAAGTTGGCCATTCTCTCAAAATCAGTGCCCTGGTATGTAATAATTTTGATAATCCTTCTAGGAAAAAAACAATAACCACAAAACCCACTTCCCCTTTAGAAAGGTTTTTTATAAATGACTTCTTTTAATCCCTAGATAGCACATTTTTCCTGTCTGAGGTATGGGAAATAGAGTCCCTTCTAAATAATAACATCATCTGTGTATTTAATATTTTGATGTAAAGGCAACAGCTCTATTTTTGAGAAAGGACCTGGTGCCTAGGTCAGCCCTAGACATCCAGGGCTAAATATGTGCTCCTGTGGTTTCTCAGCCATTATTACCAATGGATGCCTAAATACAGATCAGATATGTCTACACATGCAACAGTGCACAACACTTTGCAGCACACATATAGGCCAGGGATGAGAAACAGAAGTAAAAGATGTAACATCAAAGTAGAGGAGTTTGGCAAAATTGGTCTGTGCAGCATGTGAAACCCGGTCACTTTGGAGCTCCAACAATTATTCAACGCAAATTACAAAAAATTTAATGTGACCTTAAAAAGGCCATTACACAGCAAAACAAATACAGTTTCATTGCACAGCAGAAGAAAAACAGTTTTCCCTTCTAAATATTGCCTGTTGATATATAGTTGCTTCTCCTTAAGAAAATTGTGAGAAGACTAGGTTTCTTCTGCAATATAAAAAGCTTATAGAGTTACTTTGTAAAATATTTCCTAAATACTTGCTGATAGAGCCTTAATTGTACCAGTCAATTTCCTGGGTATTGAAAGGCAAATTTCCTTTGTAAGTTTCTTAAGGAGAATAACTTTTGGATTGTTCTTGTTATTTAAATCAAGTTAGAGTTTAAAACAAAACAAAAAAAACCCCAAAACAACTGCAAGAAATCCCACTTGAGAGCATCATAAACACACTTGGATTTTTTTATACAAAAGGTAGACACAATAGAAGATAGTGGTGCTTGGTTTTCAGCAATTTTTGCACAATTGCTGAATGTTTCATTCCCTGCTTCCCTGAGTATGCCATGATGGAGCAGTTCCCAGAGAGAGTTCAGTTCCTGTTTGGCCTCTGTTTCATTAATATTTATGTACACAACCATACTGACAGGCAAAACAATAGATCTTTGTACAGTACACTAACACACATAGGCATACATGCTGCCAGAATATTGTTTTCTACATGGCAGGAAATGATTGCTAAGCTTACTTTGCAGTTAGCTGGGAAGAAATGAAGAGATCTAAATTCTGCTGCTTCAAACCTTATCCCTAGGTGGAGTCAGGAAGATATTTCTTACTCATTTAACTGGACAAATTCATCACTGGGCATGGGGATTATGGGGGGAACGGTAGGACTTTGCTACTAGTATTGGCTACTAAAACGTATAGACTTTCTAATCGGATTGAGGGCTGACTTATTTCCATGTTTTGACAGACTGTGTTCCCTTTTGTTAACACCTTCTCACCTGAGGAAGAACTGGAGCCACAACAGCCAGATACCGCTCTGGTTTCCTCCCAGTAATGTACGTGTAGCTTTTCATAGAACAGTGTTCTCTTTGTTCAATACAAAAGTTTAAAGTTAAATTCAGAATTGTGACAACTAATTGTCATTCTCTCTTTGAGCCATTAAAAGTTGAATTTTCACAGATAACGTGGTCTGGTCAACTTTTGTTAGGTTTGATGTACTTGTTTTCCCTCTGTCAATAGCACAAGTTTCTTCAGAAACTTTGGGATGTAGATCAGCTCTTGTAGAATCCTGGTGTCTCTGTTGCATTTCCACTAATGTGTCTATGCTAAAGAGCTTGTGGAATGTGAACATACCCACTTCTTTGAGAGCTTCCCATGCCACAGACCTTCTGCTTAGAGGACAAATACCTACTGCTAAATGAGAAAAATAATAAAGTAAAATACAAGACTAGATAATCCCCTAAAGTTTCTTGCGCGTCTTGGGAATAGTGAAGAATGAAACCTTTTCATTGTCTCCAGTTGTCTTGCTCTTCCGAAGTTCCTAGGAGCTGGATCTTGGGTTCAGCTCAGTGTTGATGTTACCTTCCAACCAGCAGGAGAAAGGCTTTGTCTTTCTATCCTTCATAATAGAGTTTAGTCCTTGATTCTTTCTATGTCTATTTGATCACTGTTCAAGAAGATTTTAAAAATCTCATATAACTTTTCTAGAAGTGTGGATAGAGGAGGAAAAAAAGAACCAGTCAGACTCAGGTAAGACCAGTCAGTCTCACCTCTGTGCCTGGCAAAATCTTGGAGCAGATTCTCCTGGAAAGCATGCTAAGGCACATGAAAAACAATGAGGTGGTTGGTGACAGCCAACATGGTTTCACTAAGGGGAAATCCTGCCTGATCAATTTGGTGGCCTTCTATGATGGGGCTACAGAACTGATGGACAGGGGCAGAGCAGTTGACGTCATCTACCTGGACTTGTGCAAAGCGTTCAACACTGTCCCGCACAACATCCTTGTCTCTAAACTGGAGAGACATCAATTTGATAGATGGACCACCCGGTGGATAAAGAACTGGCTTGACGGCCGCACACAAAGACTTGTGGTCAACAGCCCAATGTCCAGTTTGAAAACAGTAACGAGTGGTGTCCCTCAGGGGTCGGTGTTGGGACCAATCCTGTTCGACATCTCTGGCGGTGACATGGACAGTGGGATTGAATGCGATCTCAGCAAGTTTGCTGATGACACCAAGCTGTGTGGTTCGGTTGATGCACTGGAGGGAAGGGATGCCATCCAGAGGGACCTTGGCACGCTTGTGAGGTGGGCCAATGCCAACCTGATGAAGTTTAATCAAGCCAAGCGCAAGGTCCTACACCCAGGTCAGGGCAATGCCAGGCACAGCTACAGGTTGGGCAGAGAAGAGATTCAGAGCAGCCCTGTGGAGAAGGACTTGAGGGTGTTGGTTGATGAGAAGCTTAACATGAGCCAGCAGCGTGTGCTTGCAGCCCAGAAAGCCAACCATGTGCTGGGCTGCATCAAAAGAAGCATGACCAGCAGGTCGAAGGAGGTGACCCTGCCCCTCTACTCTGCTCTCGTGAGACCTCACTGGGAGTATTGTCTATAGTTCTGGTGTCCTCAACATAAGGACATGGAGCTGTTGGAGCAAGTCCCGAGGAGGGCCTTGAGATCAATAAGGGGGCTGGAGCACTTCCCATACGAAGACAGTCTGAGAAAGTAGGGGCTGTTCAGTCTGGAGAAGAGAAGGCTGCTTGGAGACCTCATAGGCAGCCTTCCAGTATCTGAAGGGGGCCTACAAGGATGCTGGAGAGGGACTCTTCATTAGGGACTATAGTGATAGGACAAGGGGTAATGGCTTGAAACTTAAACAGGGGAAGTTTAGATTAGATATCAGGAAGAAGTTCTTTACAGTGAGGATGGTGAGGCACTGGAATGGGTTGCCCAAGAAAGTTGTGAATGCTCCATCCCTGGCAGTGTTCAAGGCCAGGTTGGACAGAGCCTTGGGCAACGACGTTTAGTGCGAGGTGTCCCTGCCCATGGCAGGGGGGTTGGAACTAGATGATCTTAAGGTCCTTTCCAATTCTAACTATTCTATGATTCTATGATTCTATAATATGTTGAACCTCAATGTATCTGCTAACAAAACAGTGGTCAGCCAGGTTTTTAAGCAAGCTGGTGCTTCGTGTATAAGAGCAATTCTGCTGCCTGCTGTATGTGGCTACATAGCTATTGAGGCTATTGAGTTTGAAAAATTAAACAGAAAAAGAAATTTTGAGGGCTTTGAAAGAACAACATGGTTAGTTAAATCTGTGAAGGTTGTGGGAAGAGGCCCCTCCCAAGAGGTAGGTAAGAGGTTATTGGAAAGAGACTTTTCATCATTACATTGGTCTTGCTGGAGTCAGCAGTGCCTAAGGATCAGCAACCCTGTAGAAAGATTTCTCATGGTGACTCTACCTCAGCAGTTACCAACGTCTGGAATCCTTGTTAGTATTCACAGCATGTGGGGTATATGATGAGCCATTTCAGCATTAATCTTTTCACTTTGGTGAAAGGGGGAGTATGGCTCTAGAGAAGGACACAATCCCACTTCAAATGGGGAGAGCTAGGGATTATATGTGACCAAGGAATTCCATCTATGCTGTGGTATGGATCATGTTTTCCTTCCAGTGAGATTCCTGATTAGAAGTGTGGGTGCCTCCTGCATGCACTGGAGGTAACGCATTTGCTCAGGACAGTGCTGTGGGTGTTCACCATGACGTTCATCATGGACGTCCGATAAAAATCCCTGGATAGAGAAAGACAGCAGAACCTCTTTGTGATGAGAAGGACAGTTTTACTGAAAGGTCCCTTTTCCACCTCCTTTGTCCCTCCATTTCTCATTCTCCTTTGTTAAACCCATGCGTGGTTGGTCCATTCATCTCAGAGAGGATGTAAAGTAGCATTAGTGTGGAAAAAGTCTGCATTTCGCTTTGCCCTGCTGTGTCAATGGGACAACTTTTTCATCTGGAACTATCAAGCTAGTAGCTTTTAATGGGAGGTCTGAAGTAATTAAAGGAGAGGGGGGAAAAATAAAACTATGTCACTGAATTGTGAGCCAATCTTCCTATAAACTAAGCTAAATGATTCAAATATCACCTAACCTCAGGCAAAATAACTCTAACAGTAGAATGAGTTTGAAAGGATGGGGAAGCACAAACAGAAACTGGTGAGAGGAAATGTCTCTGCTAAGCCACCCCCATGTTTGCCCTCAGTGACTGTTGTCTCACATTTTAATGACTTGGTGCAAATGGGAAGAAAAATATGCTAGGCATGTTGATGATCATGGAAAGCAGAGTTGTGTCCTTTCTGTGTACAGAGCTTATGATGCAGATATTCATGAGACATTTATCTCATTTTGGAATGAAAAGGATTTAGTGAACTTTTGGGAATATCCCCAGTTCTTTCTCTTCCTTAATACTAATAATGCTCTTTGGATATAAAAGTGTGACTCTGCTTTGAATGTAGAAGTGCAGATCATCTGTCTTTATCAGCTGCTGGTGATGGGCTCTTTGTCTCCACAATAATTTGAATTCACTGAGTTTCTCTTCCATTTCTTTCAGCAAGAACTATTTGCTACATTATGACATTTCTAGATGTGCAGCATTTTTCAGTGTATAGCACACTTTACATCATAAAGAGATAAAAACTAATTTTTGACATTAGCAGTTAGAGTAGCGTAGGCAGGCTGTGAAAGGTTATGTCCACAGGGATAGTTTTGGGAAACATTCTTTCTACAGGTGAAAAGAGATGACAAGAACACTTCTTGTGTTCTTCAAAGCAGGAACAAAGCTACTCCACTAATGGAGCAACATTTTCTGAGACTGTAGTCTGGAAAGCTGCATGACCACTTGCTAACTGACCATATTCGCTCTATTCCACTAGCATTCCAAATCAATAGCCATCCAAAAGTTACGGCAGGTACTTGTATAAGAGGAGGAGTGGGCTGAGTAGCAGGGAATTGGATGTATTGAGTTCTGTTTTAACAATGAACTGCAAATTGTGACTCTGGTGAGCTCTTTGACTGTTGGGGGGTTTTTTTGTTCAGTATCTTCATGAATAAAATGTCCTTTGAGATCTCTAAATGAAACAAGTTACATAACAGATAAAAGTTCTGGAAAGAAAGAGACAATGGAGACTATTTTAATGTAAATGTATCATCTCAGAGCAGTGAAACTGTTAGGAAATAAAATGAACACTGCACCTTAATTCAAGCAAATGAGCAAGTCTGTTTACTGTTTAATGAAGTGGATCTTTTTTATTATTATTTTCATTATTGTTTAACTAGCTTTGAAAGGTAATTGAAACAACTCTACAGGTAAATAACACCTGAAACACATACAGTAAAATTGGGTGAGTTGGCACTTCTTGACAGAAACTAGATAATACCAGTATAAGAACACAAAATGTCCCAGATCACAAAATTTAGTACTGTATTTGGAAATCATCAGAGTATGAGCATCCTTGGGCCTCTGGCTGCTTGCAAAATGTCTGGATTTCCACTTAATTTTATATTCAGAATACTACTTGATGATGTGAAGTAGGAAAATGAACTATGCTATTCAACAGGTAATGAATTAATCACTGTTAAAGTACAGAAGTTGAATTTACCTTGGAGGTGTTCCTGGAGAAGATTGAGTTTGGCATTTGGCAAAAGTACAGGAAAAAGGCCTAGGGACAGGAGAAAGGTGGTATGTTGGCACAAACTACCTTTTCCTGCTCTTTTGGTTCCTGGAATATTCATCCAAGAATAAAGGAATAATTGTCATTGAATCACAGAATAATTTCCACTGGAAGGGACCTCTAGAGGCCATTTAGTTGTCACCTTCTGCTCAAAGAAGGTCCAGTTCGGTCTGCTTACTCCAGGCCTTCTCCAGTCTAGGTCTGATTATCTCCAGTAACAGGGATTTTGCATACTTTAGACTTTTTTGACCACTATTGTGAAAAAGGCTTTGCTTGTATGTGACTGGAATTTCCCATATTCCAGCTTGTGTTTGTTGCCTTTTGCCATAACACTCTGCACTTCCAGCGAAAGTCTGTGTTTATTGCCAAAGGTCCAAGGCTGAAACCGGTATACAGAAATCTTGAATTTCAGTAGCTTGTCCTGTAGTCTGTCCTAGGAAATGCTTCACAAAAGAAGTTTTCAGTAGAAGTGGTCACTTGTTTTTACATTGCTGGATCAGTTTTTAGGTCTGTCTTTACCAAAAAGATGGCTATGTAGATTGATAACATTATCAGTAAAACACGTGCTAAGGCTTTGCAAAGAAAATAATCTTACTTAAGCAATCAAAGCTGCAAAAGTACATGAAACACAGAGGCTGACTTTAGTGAAATGCCTGGGTACCAGCTGTGGCCAGCGAACACATACTTTGTTAACTATCTTTTGGTAGGAGCAGCTAGGTGCTCTGACTTTGACAAAGCAGCAATGTATCCGTTCTTGATCAGTGTGTACCATGAAAAGAACTGCTATGTTGTGTAATAAGCTTTTGTAACAAGATAAGCCACATGAAAATCAGAGGCTTTGTAGATTTAACAGGGTATTAAAGTGGGTTGACTGACAAAGCAGAGGGACAAAAGATAGCTCTGAATGGAATTATGAAAATTTGAACAATGGGCTTACATACCACTGGGTTTAGTGCACAGTAGATGGGTATGAGTCACTGTTTTCGGATTTATTTAGATTTGTGTTGCATAAGGGAGATATCTGAGTAATTAAGAGAAAAGTTGTATGGTTGTAATTATTCGTACTTAATATCTAATCCCAGTGATGATTAAGTCATATGTCAGGCTGCTGCTCTTGCCAGGTTGTTTAACTCTTTCAGTGGAATTCTTTGAAGTAGTTCCTGGAAAAAAAAAAAATCTCCTGAAATGTCTTTGAGAATAAAAGATAGCCTTTCTTCAGAAAACAGAATGCTGTTTTACTCAGTGCCCATTGTGTTTAACCTGATAAATTGATAAATTCATAGTGAGACATACAAGAATTCATGGTTCTTGCATTAAAGTTGAAAATGTCTGAAATATGCTTATGGGCAAAACCTAGAAATGGAGAACTGAGAACAAAACATTTCAACTTCTTTTTGCTGTTTTTTTTTTTTTTTTGTTGCTCAGTGTTACAGTGTCTGTAACTCTCTCACCTGAACGTAGTCTCCTGACATTGTTTCTGAGTCAGACGTAGCTCCTCCTGGTCTCTCGTATGGATACTGCGTAAAAACTATGCTATAGAAATTCTCCTTTTGCTGAAATGGTTGAAGTCTACAGGCTTGAGTTGTGTGTTCATGCCTTGCCTACTAGTCCAGATGTCCATGATACGTGACACTTGTCTTGTCAAGCTGTCTAGATTTGTTTTGAAAGGAACTTCACAAGGGATGAATCTGAAGCTTGGATATTGTGCTAATATTCATAGTTGGTGTGTCAGAAAGAAATCAAATGTCCCTTTCTGTTTTAGGCATAAACATATCTACCTTCATACCAAATCTCTCTTTTAAATGGATCTTTTGTGACTCCCTTCATGACCTGTCAGTATTCTTAGTAGCCTCTACCTTAAAGAAGGATTTCTTTCCTTCAGTCCAGTAGTTCTGCATCCAGCAGTATGCAAGAGCAATCTGGATTTTTTTGCCATTCAGTTTCATCTGTTGCTTACAAGTTTGGACATAAACTATAAAAAAAAATATTCCAGAAACTACCTGAAGACCTAAAATGTCCATTTGTCCACTGAATGACCAGCTCAGAATTTAGTTTAGTACCAACTGAACTTAACTGGGACCAGCTGGTTGGCTTCCTGCGTACTTGGCTTGGGTTTGTTTTTTCTTTTTTTTACTAATTTTTCCTATATAAATAAGCTGCCTTCTTTTGTGAGCTTGCTTGAAGACTTCCTCTGTACTTGCTTTCGTTTGGAACATTTTTTGTAAGTTTATATGACCAAAACGAAGTCTCACAGTGTCAGTACAATGGTATTAGTACTTCTTTGGTTTTAATGGAAAGCTGCTTCTAACATGCCAGCATTTGGATTTGCTTTTTTCTTTTTTTTAATTGCACTGCATTAGTAGTTTATAGACATATTGCTTTCAGATGAATACATTCCAATACATTTATTTATATGTTTATTATTACCAGCTGGAAAATTACAGCTAGAAGCTTTGTAACTGTTTCTCAAGTGTGTGTGCATGACTTTTTGTATTGTGAAATGTAGTTTCCTTTCTATTATAATATCCTAAGCCATCCAGTTCTTGCTAAAAAATATTGTGATTCTCCCCAGACCTAGAAATTTACTGCATTTTAGCCCCGTCTATGTCATCACTCTATTGCTAACTGAGGCAATATTTTCATTTACTTTTAGGGGTTATATCTATGTCACATTTAACTCCAATTCCATCCTTGTTGAAGAGTAAAAAGAGATTCTCAATCTTTTAAAAGGAATTAGCCTTTCTGGGGAAAAAACAAAATATATGAATGCAGTTCATGCTGTATTTTTGCATTTACAACCAGCTAAAAATTAATCTAAACAGTTTCATTTGTTCCTCTGTTTTCCTCTGCTTTACTTGTTTGCTTGCTTACAAGTGTGGGAATGTGTATATGAGTTTGTTTTCCTGTGTTGCCATTTTGAGACTACTTGCTAATATGCTGGGGAACGCTAACGGACCACAGGTTGCGAAGCAGTAATAGGTCTGTATTTGCTTTAACCAATGTTTTCATGTATTTATTTTTATAGCTTTTAATTTTAAAACTTTTATTTTACATCTTTCATTCTCATTTCATTTGCAAGGTCTAACTCAGCCTCACATAAGCAACTTGCAATATACCATACATCAGGCCTCCAAGACGTGTTTATTGTCCCCGTTCCTTTCTTTTATGCTCCCATCTAATATTACGCAATCCTTTGCTTCTTTGATTAAAATAAACCCTAAGACTTGCAGATATTAAAGCTCCTGACCTTATCAGGAGCTTCAATATGTGGTGCATGTATGAAAACAGACATTGAAAAAGATAAACTGTATGTTTAGAATACAGAAGTATGTTGTACATAAAACTATTGTAAAGAGAGGTGAATTAGTTGTGTAGAAATATGTGACTTCCTGCTCTTGCAAGGCAGGCTTTGTGGAATAAGGTTTGCCTTTGGTTTATTAAATCTATACACTCATCATTCAAGAAAATAGTACTTTACCTAGACAGAAGACCACCTGCCTAACTACACAAGCAGCTTTGTATATGGCCACCCATTATTTCCTTACTAACTGTTTTCCTGTTAATTTTTGTTTGCATTTACATAAGAAGACTTTGTACATGGGGAAAGCTCAAGAATCCAAAAATTACACAGCATCAACATGTCATCTTGTTTTGTATAATGTCAAAAGGCAGCACTAGAAATTGAATGTCTTTCTGTATGGGGTGTTTTGAGTCTTGACAACATATACACAAACGGATTGCACATTGGCTCACTCTGTCTTAGGTTTAATGTCTTTCAAGATGATTCTGTAGAGACATCCACAAAGTTGAGATATTCCAGACCAACCAGTAATTGAATACTTTATGAAGGCCACGCCGCAGCATAAGCTTTATACAACATTTAGGTTTTGATGCAAAACATGCTCCTCTGTAGCTGAGTTTATGGATTCCTTTTCTGCTTGCTAGGGAAACAGTCGTGAGATGATAGTCTTTGCTTTCTATAGCAACTAGGTGAGGACTTGAGCATTTATGAATATAGATCTAATACAACTTCTGTTAAGAGTCTGATACTTTGCAGTTATTATGATCATGTAGCAATGTAGAAAAGTTAATTAGAGAAGTTAATGTAAAAAAGCTGGCTAGGACTTGCTTTTCCTATAGATGACATATTTTTGTAGTATCTTTGAAGTGGAAATATTGCTTTCCTATCTCTCTCTAGGTCTGCAGATGCATTTTATTGAAGGTAAATGAATGCAAAGCTAATCTATAAGAATTAACATTTTGTATTGAAAAACAATTAACCTAGGTAAACAGAAGACATAAATCCAAAATAGCTTCCGTAAGGAGATGAGTATCTGTTTCTTGCAGTTCTTCTTATCATAATATTCAGCATTAGAGAAAGGTTTGTGCCTTTGAAGGACACAAGAGATTTTCTGTTAATTACATGTGTATTACTATAGCTGTAGTGCAAGATTTTAATCTTAAACAGTAGTTTTAAGATTATCTTTAAATGAGCACATTTGGCTTGATTAAAAAAATTGACATTACAGCCTTTGATTTATCTGTTAGGGAAATATAAGACAACTGAATGAATGGAAATGAACATTCTCTATTGCTTTGTGTTGTAGGTGCCTTCAAGGTGATCTGGAAGGACAGTATCTCAGCGAGGGAGTGGCTGCGTTTGCATCTTATGATTTATCAATTGTAAGTACGTAAGAAACAAATAAGAGACACAAATATTTAAATTGTTGTAAATCTTGTGATGGTTTTTTTTGAATTTTTTTCTTAGCTGGGTGGGGAAGGGCATTTTTTGTAGGACTGGCTTTTTGTGTAACCATATAGATGCTCCCAAGGTGGGTCGTCTTCACAGTTTTGACTCCTTTTTTGTTTATGAAAGTTTTGTTTCTTATGTGATCAGCTAGATCTGAGATCTGGGGCTGGTTACAAAATGTAATGAGACTTGGTAACTCTGTGAGTGTTTGATCAGCTATTGCCAGGTGTTTTAAATAGCACCAGATGGTGGTGAGGTTTATCCATAAAGAACAATAGGTTGCTCTTGAAAGAATGGGACATGGAGGGGGTATTGCCTTTATGAATGTGATGATACTGAAGAATTCACAGTATGATTTCTAGTTTGTTGGGTTTTTTGTTCTTTTGAGGTGTTTTTAGCATAAATAATACACCTTGTGCCTGTATTTTGTATATATTGCTATGTATATAAAGTACTATATATTTCATAGCACTTTACAGTCAGCTCATAGTAGTTGCCTCTTTTGCTTGCCAATTTGTAGACCACTTACATTGAAGGACATTATTCCTCCTGAAGGGGACACTTTCTGTGTTTAATCAGATTATGGCACAAAGATCTTTAGCCCTGTATTTTTTCCCAAATGCTGTGAAAAAATATTGTTTCCCACTACATTAACATACTTAATTCTAGAGTCTGCAATTATGTTCACGTCCTCCTACTTCCTATGTATAGCCTATTTATAATCCCAGCTAATGAAATTACAGCTGATTCAATGTCAAAGCAAAAAATCAAACACAAATGTATTAAATTTAATTTTCTGCTCTTCATGTAAAGTTCTTCTGCTAAGACAAAAATACAATGTAATTCAAAATGCTGTTAAAAAAGTGGGGGAAGTTGAAACAAGTCAGTCTAGCTCAGATGTTTTCAATTTAACCAATTACCTTCTGAAATTCCTCAGAAATGCTAGTGTTAACTGTTGACAAAGCCTGAAGAAAATGGGGAAAATATTAATGGTTTGGAGGTTTACTGTATACTTAAAGTATTTAAAAATGGTAAAAAGGTGACCCAGAAAACTACTGGGCTGTTTGCTTGGTGTCAGTTCTGATAAAAGTCATAGGACAGCTAATTCAAGACTGTATCAGTGAAGAATTTGAGGCTAAAAATATAGTTAATGCCAGCCAATCAGTTTCATGGAAGGTAGGTCTTGATATAAGAAACATAATGCCCTTTTTTGGCAGAATGGTGGGATTGGTTTGCTTAATGTCATATGGCATTGTGAAAGGGAAAAACTGCACTGAGCAGGATAAAGAGGCTGAATATTAGATGAACTAAAACCTGCCTTACTGCGAGTGTTCAATTACTACCAAGACAGTGAGAAAGGCAATGTCCCTTGGGATCACATTTCTTTTCTGCATTCTGCAGTCTCCTTCTGACATTCTCAAAGTCTGAAAGTATCTCTACAGTTCCTATCTTGAGCAAAGACCCAGGTAGGGTTTCCTCAAATTCTAGTGAGGCCCTCAATGATGACAACAACTCAAAATGAAAATCTGGTGCTTCATCAGTCACAGCTCTTCTTCCAAACCCAAGTGGTCAGGTATCGCTGACATGAACTGCTGGTACTTGTTCAGACCTGAAGGATCTCTGTTAATGCCTATTGTGGAACGAACAGGGACATGCCAGTCTGTCATCTTCCATAAGCATCTTATTTATTTTTTTCCATACAATGTTACTAATACTGTTTTCACATTTGGTCATGTTGGTGTTCCTTTTAGGTTTCTCTATACAAGACAAAAAAGAATTTGAATAACCTTGTTGCTGTACCAGCTATTTTTGCCAATTTTGGGTTATGAACAATAACAACCTTACACAAAACTTGTTCTGCCCATAGTCAGGTATTCCTTGGTTTATCACCACCTATCTCCCTTAGAGAGTTCAAGGGAGGCAGAAGAAAGAGGTTTGGACAGAGGTGACATCTTGCAGTATGTCCTATTGTTTCTATTTAAGAGTAGGTAAAGGAAATAGCAATATTAATCATCAACATTTCTAACCCTTGAAGGAAAAATTGTTCAAAATAATCTGTAACATAACAAAGTATAGTATCATAGCTAATTTACTGCTGGAGAAATACAGGTTTAAGTTATTTTTTCAAAGCCAAAGAATTAGTCTAATTTGGAAGCAGTAGTTTCTAGCTAACAATTCTCTTTTATATTCATATTTTCCTGCCCCCACCTTTTTTGTTAGGTAAGGCAAAAGAACAGGAATAAGAACCTATAAGATAATATAAATGGATATTTTCAAGAGCGTATCTTTAAGCCCCAAGACACCTCTGTGAAAAACAGAAAAAAGATTCCAGAAACACAGACACAAATGAAATTCTTCTCCTTTACAACTCAGATTACTCTTCATGGCACTGAATGTCCCTTTCAAGCTGGCAATTACTTGGCAGTGAAGTACCGTTCTTGCATGCTTTGTGTGCTGTGTGTGACTTTCAACTGGAGAAAACAGCACCTGATACAGCATTTCCCTATGCTAATCTCTAACACCAGTATTTCAGGAGAAATAGTTTGTATGCACAGGTGCTAGCAATCCCAACCTTTGATTAGCAGGTGTGCATATTCACAGCAGCCATTACTGTTTGGACTAATCTGTTGTAAAGGTCTCCACCTTGTGGCTGCTGCTGTAAAAGGTGCAGGTCTTTGAACTGTAAGCACCATTGAAATAATTTAATTCAAAACTTAAAATCAACCTCTACACTTCGCAATTGTTTTCTTTCCTAAACAGCCTTCTGCGAATCCTTAAAAGCATACAGTAATGTGAAAGATGGCTTTAAAGCGGTGGTCTCCCGCGCTTTCTATGACTCAGCCCTAAGATTCATCTGAGTGACAAAATGATGGTGTCCAGCATAAGGGAGATGAGACATGCTACAGATTTGCACCACGCTGTGCAGCAAAACCAAATTTTCAGACTGTGCTCCATTTGCACAACCAATTAGTTTCACACCTGCTGATTACCCTAAAACAGTAGAGAGTAATGGAAATGTAATGAGAACTGCAAGCTGTTATTTCTAGGATGATTTGCCAAAAGAAAAGATCCTGAGATCAAGTTATAAAGCTGACAAGTGGAAAAGTTGTCTGTGAGCATATTTGGAATCTAGTAAGGGTCAATACACAAGCTGTGAATAATGCTATTGATACAGTCACTTTTTTGAGTGGATCCTGAACGAAAAAATTTGCAGAAAAGGAGAAACCATCTGCACAGAAATTGTCACTGAAATAGCTAAGTCTAATTCAAATTAGTACTTTGTGGGTTTAGAGCAAGCCCATGTTTGGTTCCTGCTGGTGAATACTGAGATCTAGGCTCATGCCACGAGAATACTGAAACAGAAGAGTTATTTCCAGGATGTTGTGTGTAGAGCTGCTCTTAGAGTATGGTGTATCCAAACAGTCTTGTATTCATGATTAAATCTGTCATCATGTGCTTTTTTCTTTAGAGATCGGGATAAGAACGAATTCAGTTAGAACGATACTTATCTACTTAATGACAAGCCAGGTGGCTATACAAACCAGGCAGGCAAGTCATCCACCCTCATGAATAAGAAAATAGAAACATCCACCACATAACATGAGGCAATCTCCTTTTGGCTTTCTAATCGTCCATGTAGGTTACTGTCCTGGCTTCACCACTAGCAGGTTTTAGAAGCCATTATTATAACACTTTGGTTCTATTTTGCCACTAAATGCTGATGGTGAATGCTATAAAAGACTATAGTTTTAAATAGACCTAAGATTTTGTCATGAATTAGTGTGTGTCATATGGAATACTTCATTCGTGTTGATAGGGTTTTGCTAGAGATGACCTTGTAAAAAATTTTGCCAGTCTTCCACAGGGTAAAGGGAAAAAAAGACAGTGGCTTTAAGAGAGAGCAACTGTCTTCAAAAGTACAGCATCATTTCACATCAATCTTTTCTGTGGTATTCCTGCTGAGAGCTAAATGATGCACCACAATGTTGGTTGCCCACTTAAGAATAGAAAGAAGCTACTGTGTTGCTTCTGCTTAATGAACAACACAGTGCTGTTTACAAGCAGTGGGTTGTCAAAGCACATGGTGAAATGCCACAGACTGGAAGCTCCACTGAACTTTTTGCCAAAAATAATGTCACTGAGATATTTCGACATTTGGAGTCTCCAGTCACAATGGGCACACCTGTCGGTTCCCTGTCATGCTTCTGAAGGAGATTTAAAAGAAGAGGAGGATGTCTGCATTCCTTTGCATTGTTTTGCACACTTTACTTAACCTTTAGCAGACCTGTGGAGACATCGGTCTGGACTGGACATGCTGATGTGCTGCATGATCCTCAATCTGTACCTAATTAGGCATCTCATAAATGCAGATTAGGACTGTAAATCACCAACTGCAGAAAAGAAGATGTTATGGTGGGGCAAAGGGAAAAGCCGCTGAGGAGTACTGGAGGAAAATACTTCAGATGGCAGAAAAGAGCTAAGATAATAGGATGGATTTTTTATACGGTTGTTGGCTAAGAGATGACGTTGGGAACTGCTTGTAGAAACCTTTTGACTAGATATGGTTGACCAAGTTTAGAAGTTAGACTAATCTAGACTAGATTAGACTAGACTAGAATATTTCTGTCAGAAGGGACCTACAGTTCAGGGCTGAGCAAAAGTTTAAGCATGTTAAGGGCATTGTCCAAATGCCTCTTAAACACTGAGAGGCATGGAGCATTGACCATCTCTCTAGGAAGCCTGTTCCAGTGTTTGACTACCCTCTCGGTAAAGAATTGCTCCCTAATGTCCAGTGTGAACTTCCCCTGGCACAGCTTTGAGCCATTCCCTTGTGCCCTATCACTGGATCCCAGGGAGAAGAGATCAGCACCTCAGCTTCCACTTCCCCTCCTCAGGAAGCTGTAGAGAACAATTAGGTCATCCCTCAGCCTCCTTTTCTCCAAACTAAACAAACCCAAAGTCTTCAGCTGCTCCTCACAGGACATGCCTTCCAGCCTGGCTTGTCATGCTGGGTCTAATGCACCCCAGCATGCAGTTTGTCCTCTGGGCTAACAGGGCACTCTGCTGACTCCTATTGAGCCTGCTCCTGACCAGCAGCCCCAGATCCCTTTCTGTTCTCCAGTCACTCCTCTCCCAGTTTATACTTGTGTCTGGTTATAATACCTCATGAAAGGACAGTAGAAACTGTGGTAGTATTAGATAACTATTCATTATTCCAGTTGTCATACCATGTAATTATTAGGGCAATATATAAGATCAAGAAAAGTCGTAACTGTAAATAAAGTTCTAAATGCTTTCAGAAAACATGTACTACTCTTCGACTTCAAAGCAGTCTTCTCTCCAGTATTTTAAGCAAGATTAGGGCCATCTCATGTGACAGTGAGAGCAGCCTGAGCCAGAGGATGATTGAATCTCTTCCTCTCCCAATCCTTATCAGCCTGGCTGGCTGAAGCAGCTATGCTGTGTCCCAAATGTGCTGTTTCAGAGAGAGACAAACACGACTGTGGCGCATTAGGCCACCCCTTTTAAGCAGAACTTGTTCTTTCATTCTCACCTCCTCCATCTCTGGCCCCCGTCCCCAAAGAAATATGAGCTGATTCTCAGTATAGGGCTTTATACAGCTGTGTTTTAAACAGTTGTATTTGATTGTGAAAGTTGGTATTCTGCTGAGATTTGTATTAATTCTAGCTTCCTACTTAATAAGGTCTTTGGATATATTCTGAAAAGAGAGCTTTGTTTAAAAAATAAAATAAAATTGATCTTTGGAAGTCCCAAGGTATCCTGATCACTGAATATTCTCAACTCGTATGTATTTTCTTGCTCTCTAAAAGAAAAAAACCCACAAGTTCATCAAGACTCTAACTAGATTTAGCTACATAAAAAGCAAATAGATCCTCTTTCTTTGCCAAGTTAATTTTAAAAGAATGTGACAAATCTAAATTCTATAATTATTGATACTACTTAAAAATAATCAGTATGTCACTTCTTGATTTCATTCATCTAAACCTTCAGCAGGTCATAATATTTGTTCCAGTATTACATTTCTGCATAAATCCAGTGAGAATATAACAACATAGAAATCTATCTAATTTTCATTTTTGTACAGATAACCCCCTTTATCTTCCCAGACGTCAACTGTCTGTTAAAATTGCACTGGATTGAAAATGGCCACACCACATTCTTTACCCACTGTTCCTGTTTCGATTCTCTGAGGCATATAAGTTCCAGTATCTTAATAATTGAGTTGTTGTGCCTTTTGGTTTATGCAAATGTTACCTTGTTCTAGACCACAAGATGCAGGAAATGTCTTCGCATTAGGTAGCACATCTAATCTATACCTTTGTTGTTATATCCTGGCCCAGGAGACACTCTTTTCATAGAAAGCAGAGTTGTAAAGGTGCTATGTAAGCAATATTTGGTGCAGCAGCTTCTGATTGTTTCATAAAAGTGTAACTTGATAATTTAGACAGCTATTAGTCATTACAGCTGTATGAATTCAAAATCTAGATGTAAGGTAACAAGGAACTTTAAAGCCCAAACGTGAAAGCAAAGCCATGTTGGAGAAATAACATGACTTTGTTAGGAGGTTAATTGTCTTACTTGAGAGCTCAGTACACCCAAATTCCATTCGATATATAGAGAAAACAGCTCTAATCACCAAATAAAAATTTTTAGCGGTGCCGATGCACAGTTTATATCTGATGTCTTGCTCTGACGATTTCTGCCTGGCTATTTCTGAAAGCTGTTTTGTTAGTTAAATAGTTAAAAATGGTCGGGGGTTGAGAAGTCACCTCTTCTTCTTCTTCCTCTTCCTCTGATCCACGTAGTAGTAACTCTTGTTCAGATCCTGTTCTGTGTAGTAATGGCATTGGGTCTTCATCTTTCTTCACTTCACGGGTTGCTCTTTGTGCCTCTCGTTTGCTTTTGCTTACAGGGGCAACAGACATTGTCACAAATTGGTCATTTGGTTTAGCTGCAGTGTTTGTCACTGTGGTTGGAGTGGCTGCAGCGTCTGCCACTAGGGTTGGAGTGGCTGCGGCGTCTGTTGCCGGGGTTGGTGCAGCTGTTGTGCTTGGGAGTTGAGTAACACCAACAGCTGCATTGTCTGTTGCTGTCGGGGTTTGAGTAGCTACTGTGCCTGTCACTGGGGTTGGTGTAGCTGCTGTATTTGAAGTTGGAGTAGTTGCGTTGTCTGTTGTGGTCAGGATTTGGGTAGCTGTTGTGCTTGTCACTGGGGTTGATGTAGCCGCTGTATGTGGAGTAGCTGCGTTGTCTGTTGGGGTCAGGATTTGAGTAGCTGCTATGCTTGTAGTTGGCATAGCTGCATCGTCTGCTGCTTTGCCATCAGATCCAGAGACTTTTTTTTCCCTTTGAAGGTGCTGGATAGTGTTGAGCAGGGCACTGTAGGCGTAGGCCAAGCCCCAGCACGTTGCCATGATTTGTCCCTCTCTGGTGTAAACAGAACGACAGCACACATCATTTAAGTGTTTTACTAGTTTTTCCGGATGTTGCACTTGTTCAATGGTGAAGTTCCAAAGCACTGGAGAGGGCCACTGGACTAGATACTTGCCCATACTATCCTCCACACCCTGCCATTCATGACTGTCCAGCCTCAGGGAAAATCTCTTGGTGGTCCTCCTATATCGTCGTCTAACCCTAGACCAGATTTGAACCCAATACTGCTTAACTTTTGAGATCAGACGAAATAGGGTGTTCCCAGGGTGGGATGGCCGTGGGTAAAACACACTCCATATGTTTGCCAACATGCTGATCCCCAGAACAATCAGCAGGCAGGTCTCAAGGGTATTCAAAGGCCATCCAAAACCTTCAGAACTCTCAACTGCTGTTGCAAATAGGCTGGTGGGGGAATGGGGGGTGAAAGGGAATGCCTCCTTCGTAAGTTGACCCCCTGAGGAGAAAAAAAAAGATATGCAATTGCTAAAATATTTCATTATATAGCTCCCAATGTATAGAGGTGATGGCCACACTGGAAGCACAAACCGGACCAGTTTCATGATCAATGAGTCTATTGTATTACAAGTCATTACCATGAAGTACAGTGAAACAAGAACCTTAGCCCAGGCCCCCCAGCCGATAAACGCTAAAACAGCAAATACTGGCTGTAAGTAAGGTACAACATGCTGAAACTCTGAGATCAAGCGCAACAAGTCTGAGAGCCAAATAATCACCATTGTGACGAGTAGTAACAATGAGTGCTTATCACAAATATGATTAGACACACTCTGGTCAGATCTGTCGTTATCTCAACCCTTTGTGCCCCACGTTGGGTGCCACAAAGAGCTGTTGTGGTTTGAGCCCAGCTGCTAACTCAGAACCATGCAGCCGCTCGCTCACTCCCCCCCTTCTTCCTCCCCCTGCTCCTGGAGGGGTGGGGAGGAGAATCGGAAGAATGTAACTCCCCCGGGTTGAGATAAGAACAGTCCAGTAACTAAGGTATAATACAAAACCACTACTGCTACCACCAATGATAATAACGATAAGGGAAATAACAAGGGGAGAGGATACAATTGCTCACCATGCGCCGACTGATACCCAGCCCGACCCGAGCACTGATCTCGCCTTCTGAGTAACTCCCCCCAGTTTATATACTGGCCATGACGTGCTGTGGTATGGAATACCCCTTTGGCTAGTTTGGGTCAGGTGTCCTGTCTCTGCTTCCTCCCGGCTTCCCCTCCTCCCTGGCAAAGCATGAGACTGAGAAAGTCCTTGGTCGGAGTAAACATCACTTAGCAACAAGTAAAAACATCGGTGTTATGACCGTTGTTCCCAGGCTGAAAGTTAAAATACACGGCACTGCACCAGCTACTAAGCAGGAGAAAAATGACTGCTATAGCTGAACCCAGGACAACAGCAATGAAAAAGTGAGGTGTCTTTCAAGCTGAAAATCAAATAGAATTAGTGCAGTTATACTGAAAGAAAGATTAAGAAACACAAGGTGACGGGGTGTATTTTTGCCCCTCTTTTGTGTCCAGATCCTTCTCTGAACAGAGGTCTTTCTTGAAGGGCACACATGCAATCAGAAGACACTCCCAAAGGTAATATTTCTCTGCAATCATGCTTTTATTGTGGGTCTGATGAGTAGATTTATGAACACTTTAGCAAGAACGAAAGATGCAGTAATGAAAACTCTGTAACTGCAAGAAATAGTAATTTAAATGACTGAAGTAGGCATCCCAAAAAGGCTGCAGAGAAGCTCTGATCACAAGGAAATTCACAATCCCTGCACTACTACCAGTGTTATTAAGTAGGAAGAAATTTTATCTTGGCATTCGATAAGCATAGCAGAAAAAATCTGCTGCATTACACTCCCATTAATAAATTTATTGTACACACACTTAAGTTTATTTTTGAAGTTATTAAAGTGTGAAGATCTTACAAGTCTTCGCAACAGCTCAGGAGGGCTGGGCAAATAGAATGTGTGTGTTTTACAGACACTTGAAATGTGGTCAGCAATTAAGTTTTGTTCCCTAGATTGAAAAAGAAGAACACAAAAAGACGGAAAATAAAAGAGAAATTTTAGTAGCAGTAGTGACTTTTCTTCTGAAGTAAAATCCTTTTTGTAACTGTTAAAATTCACTTTCATTTAAACAAAATGTAGCTGACAGATGTTTAAAGGACATTTTCATAGAGTCATAAAATTATAGACTGGTTTGGGTTGGAAAAGACCTTAAAGATCATGTAGTTCCAACCCGCCTGCCACAGACAGGGACATATTCCACTAGACCAGGTTGCTCAAAGCCCCATCTAACTGGCCTTGAACGCTTCCAGAGATGGGGCAGCCACAACTTCGCTGGACATCTTCCAGTGCCTCATCACCCTCACAGTGAAGAACTTCTTCCTAGTATCTAATCTAAATCTATCCTCTTTCAGTTCAAAGCTATTACCCCTTGTCCTATCACTGCTTGATCATATAAGTTCCTCTCCAGCTTTCTTATAGGCACCCTTTACATACTGGAAGGCTGCTCTAAGGTCTCCCTGGAGCCTTCTCTTCTCCAGGTTGAACAAGCCCAACTCTCTCAGCCTGTATTTGTAGGAGAGGTGATCCAGCCCTTAGAGCATCTTCGTGGCCCTCCTCTGGACTCACTACAATGGGTCCACGTCCCTCCTGTGTTGGGTCTACAGAGCTGAATGCAGTACTCCAGGTGAGGTCTCATGTAGAGAGAGTAGAGAGGGAGAATCACCTCCCTTGACCTGCTGGACATGCTCCTTTCAATGCAGCCCAGCACCCAGTTGGCTTTCTGGGCTGCAAGCTCACACTGCCAGCTCATGTTGAGTTTCTCATCGGCCGACACCCCCAAATCCTGCTCCTGATGGCTGCTCTCAATCCATTCTCTGCCCAGCCTGTATTTGTGCTTGGGATTGCCCCAACCCAGGTGCAGGACTCTTGCACTTGGCCTTGTTGATTTTCATGAGATTTGCATGGGTCCAGCTCTCAAGCTTGTCAAGGTCTCTCTGTGTGGCATCCTTTCCCTCCAGCATGTTGAACACACCACATAGCTTCGTGTTGCCAGAAAACTTGCTGAGGGCACGCTTAATCTCACTGTCCATGTCACTGACAAAGATGTCGAACAGCATCGCTCCTAATATCGCATCCCTGAGGAATGTCACTTGTCACTGGTCTCCACTTAGACATCATGTTGCTGACCACAACTCTTGGAGTGCTACCATCCTGCCAATTCCTTATCCACCAAGTGATCCATTTGTCAAATCCATGCGTCTCCAATTTAGAGACAAGGATGTCATGCAGGACAGTGCCAAATGCCTTGCACAAGTCCAGGTAGATGATGTCAATCACTCTTCCGTTACTCACCAACACCATAGCCCCATCATAGACAGCCACCAAATTTGTCAGGCACAATTTGCCCTTAGAGAAGCCATGTTGGCTGTCACCAATCACTCCCTTATTTTCCATGTATCTTAGCATATTTTCCCAGCGTATCTTCCCTCAGCAGGACTTTCCCTCAACTTTTACTAGTTTTCCAGTTTTGGAAAAGGGAGGTATCTATATATTTTACTGACTGGATTCTAAAACTCATGAAAATGATCATGTTTATTAGTGGGCGCGAACAGAGGCTGAAAGTCAGACAGAGCTTTGACAGTGTACCTACAGACTTAAGCAGCAGTCCTACTAATCTAGTCCCCACATCTTCTGAATTATACATGAAAACATACGTAGCATCCTAATCAGTGGATTCATAAAATCTCATAATGAATATTAAATGCATAAAGATGAGAAATGAGGAAGTTTATGAGACTACTTCAAGTCTGTTGTGTAGCCTCTCATGCAGTCTCTCATACTGAAGTAGCAGCTTGTTCTGGGTAAGATCACATTGCCTGTATGAAAAACAATGGTCTGATCCAAAGTTGGCTGAAAATGAAAAAGCCCATCAATCTTAGTGAGCTTCAGTTCGAGCCAGTATGAGTTACAGTTCATATTTAACTGTAATCAACATTATTTCTGATGCCTTTCTACATAACAGCCTTTTGCTTTTAGACTCTTAGATGCAAGAACTTGAACACAGGAGGTAAATCTAACTGGAGCAGATAACCACACGGCAAGACTGGAACATTTAAATAGGAATTTGTCGTCTTAAGCATAGCCACGATAGTTTTCTTGCAGAAACTCAGAAACTCTTTTTTTGTGTATAGGCCAGCAGATGTAATTGCAGGAACAATTAGTTCTCCTGGCCCAGCTAATGTTAGTTATTCAAGATGTAAACTTATAAAGATCTGCTGGGGTTCTTCACAAGGGGCTTGTCATCAAGTTATGCAAAGTAAGGAAAGGAAAATATGTAGCTAACTCTTTTGGACCAGAGACAAACCACAGGCAATGACCAAAGCGTCACTTGATGCTCTACTGAGCTTGCTTGTCTCACATGCCACTGTGGTTTGGCTTTAAACCAAGTTTCTTTCTTGCAAGTTAGATTTTCTAAGAGATGTTTGGCCTGTGACACGGCACTGGCAAATCTCATTTTAAACTGAGATCTTGAACTAGTGACAGCAACCACTGCTGTGTTTTGACAGCGGCCCAGGGATTCAGTGACCACAGGAAAATTACTGTTGCTGCTTATATCTGGCTTTAACCACTACATTGCTCGTACATGGAGGTTTTTGCCATGCTGCATCAACCTCATGAGGGCCATATCGGACCTCATTTTACACTCACTAAAGTTGCAGACAAGTTTGTTGGCTTCAGTATGTATTTTGTAAGGTAAAGCTGAAAAGCCTGCAAGGGCTGTGTAGACCAGCTGCAGCTGTGGGCATTTATGCAAACAATTCGGTTTTCTTGAGTCTTAGAAAATGAACTTGAAATATTGCCAACATAAATTGATTTATAACTTCTCAGATAACTCCTGTTTTTAGTTAGTCTGGAAATTTTATATGAACAGAGCTTTTTAAGGGTACCAGGACTGGAGTTCAGTTCTGATGAGATGCAGGAGCTGAGAAGCATGCAGAGAGCAGGAGGAATGGAAGGAAGAGCTGCCTGACAGCTCTGAGCTGCACAGAGAAGTCTGGCTTCTACATGTCACAGCATCTTAATGAGTAGGTATGGGTATAAACCAAATGTGGAATTTGACAAGTAACTCTTTTTCATTCATCTAGAGCTTCGTATGGCAAACCAGGTCCATTGGTTTAGCTTTTACTCAGGAAATATCACATCCTTCCTCCCTGAGTACTTTCTATAGTCACTCTAATCAACTAATAGACTCACAGTCTGAGCATCCTTATCTCTGGAATCATAAGAAAAACCAAACCAACAACAACAACAAAAAAGCCTTTCTCGTATTAACAGCTTTTACAATTACAAATTTAGTCACTAAACACAGTACATGATATCATTCCTTTTTTTTTCTATCCTTCCCTGTTTAAACAGCTATGTGTCATGAACACTAAATTCTTCTACAGTTGTGTATGGAGGAAAAAGTTTCTCTCCAGAGTGGTAGACTAGTAGGTGACTACTAAATAATACAATCTGATCCTTAATTCATCAAAATATATGCTTTAAAGGATACTTGAATGCTGAAATAGCATTGATCTGATAAGGATAGTTGTTCATATGCATCATAGCACCGCAGTAAAGATGCTGTGTGGTATTTGTTGCACAGGAGGTATCAAGAGTATGAAATGATGCATGCCAGAAAGTGTTGTATGCAGGAAGACCTGTGGCTCATGGTCTCCAGCTTTTATAGCTGGAGGACTGGATGTCACTCTGGCTTTTTTTGTTGAAGCAGACATTTCTCCTGCTTCTCATAGAGCCCAAATAAAAGAAAATCTGAGCCACAATTCTGAGTGGTAAGACATGTTTTTGTGTCTGTCCAGGGGGAGGGACTGAAGTGCTTGACTGATAGCGAATACAGAGCATTGTAGGACATATAAAATTTAAAGTTTTTAGTCTGACTAAAGCAATTCAATTTTCAACAAAGTGAAATCCCAGTTCCTAATAACAGGGACCTGACTAAGACTTGCTAAGACTTCTCAGCTGATTCAAGAAGGTCAGGATCAAGGGCTGTGTGCCCAGATGTACTGCTATATTCTGGATGATGGTGTTAGCTCCAGGCTGAGCACCTCACCCAGCACTGATCTGAGTCCTATTCTGGAGCATGGGTTGGGTTCTTGTCTGGGGCTACCCTGCAACCAAACAGCAGACATGATCAGAGTGGTATCAATCCACTTGTGCTGACTCAGAAGTCTGTATTCTTTCCATCTTGGATGCAGAGGTCCTGGTACTGGTAATTCAGACTTCAGGCACCATTTGGCTCCCCACATTGTGCTCTGCAGAAGTCTACTTTTAAAATCCATTCAGGAAAGGGTACAGATGGTCCTATCTGGGGCAGTGAGCGCTCTTGGAAACACCTTCGTTGTTCTGGTTGAACAACAACAAAATTACCTCAAAGCAAGCATTTTACCTGGAAAATTTCAGACCAGATCATGACTCTAACAAAAAAAAGCGGAGGCCTGAAAACAGGGTTGTAATGGAAACTGCCAGGTAACTTGATGACAAACAATGAATTAGCCTGGCCATGTTTGTATGTAATGTGTGCATGCATATAACAACTGCATGTTGTAAGGGGAAGCCTTTTTTATCCTCCTTCCCTATGAAAATCTTTTTATCCTTATTATGAAAAAAAGCTCAAGTCCATTCTTATTTAACTCATACCTTTAATCCTAGAAAATTGTATGCCTGGCAGAAGTCTCCTGTTTCCCCGTAAAAGGAGCATCAGACAATAATGAAAAAAACCAAGTGAAAACTTTGAAGTTTTAAGAACACCTCCATTATGCCAAAAAGAGTGTGACTGTGGAGAATATAATCCATTTTGGTAGTAAAACTAGCTCTCCACTACCTAGAGTTCTTGGGAAGTTATACTTGGTAGCTACCAGTGAGGTGCTAACTTACAGCCTGGCAGGATTTAAAAGGATGCTTTTGTCTTTCTGGCCTTACATGTAAAAACTGAAATTGCAGACTATAAAAAAATCACTCAGAAATGATCATCATCTAAATTGGGTGACCCTGGTTTCTTCAAATGCCAGGAAAACACACTTCATGTGCCTGAAGATATTTAATGCTGTCTTGCTGAAGAAATTTATAGGAGGATATTTAATAACATGAGAAATATTTAAATCAGCCAAGTCTACCAAAAAAAAAAAAAAAAAAAAAAAATTGAGATTGGAACTGTGAGTTAATTCTTGTAACACTTTCATGGGGTAATGAGGATAGGTAGTGGGAGAAGTGCCATGTAGTTTTCATCATAGCCTTAGCTTGTATAGACAGATGCCAGGAATTCGGACTTGCTTTTTTTTAAAACAAAATGAATATCTGTCAGGCTTAAAAGAAGCAAAGCATATATTCTGGAGAAGTAAACATTTGTTTTCCTATTTTCTTCTTTGTTATGTGAATGGCACAAACACCTGAATGCATTTGTTGTTTAAGGGAGTAGTTTTATTTCATGATTTATGATCAAGGAAGTCTAGATCTCTCTTACTACTGCTTTGTTAGAATACAGCTCTAGGGCACTTCTGCCAGAAAGATCTAGGCCTTTCTGTCATGAAGTATTAATACAATACTGTACCCTAACTAACTCCTCCCGAGAAATTAAAAATGAAAGAGTTCATTCCAAGGCATGAGGTGCAGTAATTAAGCTCATGGGCTTTAATCCGCCAACTGCATTCCAGAGGATAGCTCCTGGTATGAAAGGAATGGGATGCTTTCTGATGTTATCTATTATTTGAGTATCTATCATTGACTCCAAAATAAGCTTAAGCCTGTGGACCAAAGTAGCAATGCAGCTGACTTTTGTAACAGAGGATTGTGATACCTGAAGTAATTTCCTCTTCTTTGGGGAATTTATTCTGATTGTCAGCCAGGAAATATTGCTGCTTGGCTGCAAGATAAGAGATTGAAGAGCTATACTGCTAGACTAATTCTGTTAGAACGGCATCAAATATCTAATCTAAGGTTCTTCTTCAGCGTGTATGACTTGCTTATAGTATAATTGAGAATAGTTCTTCACACTGAAAGTTGCTGTTTGCATGTTATAGGCTGTAATGTGATGGAAGTTCTGTAGATGTTCAAGATTCTGTTGTAAATAATTAAAAAATATTAATAAGATTATACAAATATACTAACAAATGCTAGATTTTTCTCTGGTCAATTAATTAAACCAATGTATCATTGGGCCAGCTTTGTAAAAATATGCTCTAAATATCTTTTTTTTTTTCAAAATATAACCAGTACAATTGCTTTTTGAATTCCCATGTTACTAGACTCTCTCTGTGCAACTAAACTTACGTTCCAGAAAAACTTCCCTGTAGAAGAGATTTGTGTAAATGTTATGTACAAGACATTTGGATATAAGGATGGTGTATGTGTGTGTGTGTTTCTGTTACATTCTGCTGATATTTGACGATTGTTGTCAGCCCTAACTGTGAAAAATAATTTGGTGTTATATCCCCTACCCTTAGTAAGAGTAAAAATGCACACTTTTTCTAACCTCTTGTCAAAACATTTCATTCTAATTTACCAGTAGAGGGAGATAGTGTTCTTGAAGCTCAACCTAAACTTGAGGGTTATTTTCGTAATGCAGCAAGGATACCTAATTGTTTGTAAACTGTATTAGAAATCCTTATTTGACCAATAGAATATGTTGATATTCTTGAGAATGAAGTCATTGCCAAAGGCAAAATTTTAAGAATACGTTAGAACAGTGCTGCAGGAGTTTTGCAAATGGAGAAAGGAGTAATGTGTTGTAACATTAACTTATCTATTTTGTTACATCTAAACATCTAGTTCTCTATAAATGTAATTTGATGAAAAGTTCATGAATGCAGTTTAGTGTACATACATGGGCATTTCTTGGAGAAATCAAATGGGTGACTTGGTGATTCATCTCATTGATACAGGAGATCTCTACTGTATTATGTTACATACCTCTCTTGTGCTAGTCTCTGTTTTCTCTTCTTGTTGCTATGAAACAATCTACTACCACTTTCTGGAAACCTAACTTGGAAAAGTCTTGGAAAAGTTATTTTAAAAAGGACCTTCAGGCAACAATACTGAAATCCTTCATAAAATCCTGTATCAAAAGTTTAGATTAAAACTCAGAAGTGAAGAGATCTCTAAGTAAAACAGGATGGACACACACAGTGGCATAGAACTGTTACTGTATGGGTGGCATTCATCACCCATAGGCTAGATGTAGTTGCCTGCTGCGTAAGTGTCTCTATCTGAACTGGTCACCTCTGACTCCTTATTAACAATAAATTAAGGTCTAGCTGCCATTCATTATATTGACCTGATCTCTATGGACTGGAAAAGGAGTTTACAGTGCTTAGGCTGTATGTGGAGATATTTACATTTTAGGTGTGATGAAGCCCACGCTGCCTCATGCACCATATTTAATATACAACCACAAGTAAGGTGACAACATGACTGGGTACAAATAGTTCATAATTATGAATGATTAGCATGTATTTCTTGTTGAAGAAATAAAAAAATTCAAGTATAAGATTTATTGATCTTCATGGAGTTTATCTTGAAAAATGACCTTTAAGATATGGTTCTTTTTTCGCTTTCATTGTATGATACTACTCCCATTGTTTTCATAAGGAAATACATTAGCTTTCTCATTAGTCACTTAATATTTTGAAATGATAGGGGTTTAATCTGATAATCTTTAATCTGATAGAGATTAAAAAGAAGTATATTCCTTAGTAGCTGTTCAGACACGGTGTAGATATTTCTAAAATTGGCAACACTTGGACTGCAATTAAAAACCCAAAGTGATTGTGAGTATGGGATCTTAGTCAAGAGAATGACAACAAAACATCTTGCAAATAATAAGGAAAAGTTTAGTTGTTGGTGGAAACTAAGCTATAAAACATTTTCAAAGAGACTAGGAAAACTTACGAAACTTTCCAATGGAAAAGTGTTACTGAAATATAGAATATTTTTCCTTTCAAGGCTATCTCTACATAAAATAACAAGTGTTCTTATTTTGCTGGTATTTCCCTCCCTACAAACATTTAAGGCAGAAAGAAATGCATAATCCCCTTTTAGAGCCAAAGAATTGCAAGGTACAGAGAAAGGAGAAAAGTTATCTTAAGTGAGGTGAAATTTAGGTCTGTGTTCCTCACTATTTCTGCTACAGATTTCCTATGTGACTTTCAGCAAGTCTTTTAGTCCTTCTCTGCTTTCATTCCTCATTAGTATGAGGGGAACTACAAAGCTTAAAGTTAAGGAGCCTAAAGATTTTGTAAGGACATGTTGCTTATAAATGTGTTTGTGCTAAAGAGTGCTTAGGCTATAGCGCAGAGAATAAAGATTGATAAAGATCAAGACTGCTTTGTCCAGTAGGTACAGGCCCCATACTTTTGATTATTCTCTTTTTTCATCCATCATTTTATCTACTCTTATGGGGTTTTTTTGTTTTGGTTTTTTTTTCTCCCAAATAAGCAGAGCAGTTCGTAACTTGGTCCTGGTCTTGAAGCATAACTGTATTAATAAAGGCAGCAAGTCTGCTTCTAAGCCAGAAATAAAACTTTTGGCCCCTGACTTTTACTTCTATGTCATGATCACAGGATGACCTGTTTTATAAAACAAATGTTTTATAACCAAAACCAAAGTGATTTCATCTTGCAGATGAGAGATGATTCAGTGCTGTAGCAGGGTGAAATGGTCTCTTGGCTCAGGCACATGGTTTATTAAACAAACTACTCCAGTTGCTACAGCTACTTACTGCTTGTTCTTCTTCACTATTATGTGATTTTTGAAATGTGTTGAACTGTGAATCAAACTAACATTTATATTTAAGCAAACTTCCATGGAGCATAGAAAGAAGATTGAAAATGGCAAAAGATTATCTCTGTGGGACTTCTAGGTTCTCTACAATGTAAAACATGCATCTTAAAAATGTCTTATTTTTACAAACTTTTCCGTTAAAAGCTGTCTGTCGTCTAGAAATGTTTGCAGAACACATAGAAGTGCTAGTGTTCACCTGTCTGCTCTGATTTTACTGTAAACATTAATTGTTGAATCCAATAATAATAATTCAATGTTAATTGTTGAATCCATAAAAAATTCTAACATTACTGGGCTCATGAAGCAGACTTGAGTTTAAAAAGGAAGTAGTAACCATAAAATACAGGATGGCCAGAATTCAGCCAGACATTATAGGTGTGGACAGTTCAAAATAAAATTCTGTTTCCAGCTTATCTCTTTTTGCTGAAGGGTGGGAGTAGGGAATATAGCCCATAGCTTTATTTCAGATTTAAATAAACCTTTTGGAAAAATGAAGATCAGAAACTTGCAGTTCTTCAGAATCTGGATTATCTATTGAAAGCATCAATTCCTACAGAGAGGTGATCATGTTGGAAACCCAGGGTTTGTTTTCTTAAACAAACACCACTTAAACAGGTGGTTTCTAGTCATGTGGATTTTGGAGAAAACTTACAAAACATGACTCCTCTGAAGATTCAGAAGCCAGAAGTCAAACAAAAGTTACATACATGCCATTTTATATTAAATCATACATTTTGCATTGTTAGCAAAGAAGGAAGATGTGTATCTACTGTGACTAAAACACTATGAGATTATTTGGTATAAAGGCTATCTCGTTCTGTCTGCAGAACAGCTTCTAGCTGTATCAAGAAAAATGCCTTGGTCACAGAGAGTACTAAAAGCATACTGTCAAAATGTGAGACCAGCTGCACAGCTGAAAAATAGAAGTCACTGGTTGGAAAAAGGTCAGTGTTTACTTACCACTTCAAAGTTTGAACTCTCATCATATAACAGCATTTATGTGACAAAAGCTCCCCCCAAAAGTAGCGCTCGTCTTTTCATGGTCTTCTTAGATGAATGTGAAGATTTTGCCACATCTAACCAAAGATTAATCTATCAGTCCCTTCTCTTTTCTGCCACTTGATTATCTTTCCTTGTAGATCTGTTAGTAGCAGCTCTAGTGAGCTGCTTTACCCGGTTTCAGGCTCCTCAGCATACCTGTTAATTTCTGTTGTAGCATTCCTCTCCTAGGATGGCATTTTAACCCTATCATTCCCCAAAACAGTGGTTCTGCCTGCACGCTACTTCAAAGCACAGAATTTGAGAGCCAAACATTATTTTCAATTTTGGAGTAGTGGATGGCTTTGACAAATACAAAGTTGTACCTCTCAAATGAAGGACTAGATTGTCTATATATACAAAATACAAAGAGAGGGCTAAAGACTGGCTAAGAAAACACTCTATCTGTGAACTGGAGAGATCTTACTAAACAATGCGTATACTTCTCACAGAGAGAGGCAAAGCCAGATACCCAAAACAAATGGCAACAATTCCCTCCTTTTCTACGACAATTAATCAAGTTCAAACAAGAAAAGAAAAAAGGGGTGAAGGGACTTTGAGAAGGATTGGGAATAAAAGCTTTAAATGTGTACAGAGTTCCAGTGGAAAAAAATATTGTTAAATGTCTGTGACAAAAGAGTTCAGAGTATCTGGTATACGTGCAGAACTTGCTGACCAGAAAAGAGGTGTCGTGAGAAAGAGCTCTGGTAGATGCAGCCTGCTGAGAGTGGTCCATGGGATCCCAGGATGAGAATCTGTTTTGGTATCAGCAGCTTGCTCTGTAATTAGAGAGTAGCATCAGCTTTAAAAACAATCATTTCGATATTCTCCTTCAGATGGAAACTTCAGGTTTTGAAGTGGATGCTTGTTTACTATGTGCAAGAATGAAATTGGCAGCTCTTTCTTCATTAGGAGCCACTGAATAGTAGTACTTTTTAGCTGCAAATTACAAAATGCAGCAGATTCACACACAAGCCCAAACAGCGAAAAGTACTTTATTTCCTTCCCAGTCTTCTAAACCAGTATGTTTTCCCCACAGCATAAAGATTATATGCTTTTTATATCTGAAACAAGCTAGGAAGAAAGAAGTTAAATTACTTAACTCTTTACTTCACCTTATCTAATTGTTTACAACTATCCAGGATAAACATATAATCATAGAATAGTTTGGATTGGAAGAGACCTTTAAAGGTGACCCAGGCCAGATGGGTAAGACTTTGCTCACAATCAGAGTGGCAGTATATGAGTGTGGTGGAAGGAATTAGACAAGTCCACATCTGCTGAATTCTTCTGTGCTACCAAATTACATAAACAAAATGTCAAATTTCAACCCCAAAATAGCCATGAAAAGAACATCAAGGTGTCCTGGTTTCAGCTGAGATAATTTTCTTCTTAGCGGATGGTACAGTGCTATGTTTTGGATTTAGGGTGAGAATAATGTTGATAACACACCAAAATTTTAGTTGTTACTAAGTAGTGCTTACCCTATTCAAGGACTTTTCAGCCTCTCATGCTCTACCAGTGAGGAGGGGCACAAGAAGCTGGGGTGGAGCAGAGACAGAATACCTGTCCCAAACTAGCCAAAGGGGTATTCCATACCATGGCATGTCATGCCCAGTATATCAACTGGGGGAAGTCACCCAGAAGGGACTGATAGCTGCTTGGGGACAGGCTGGGGAGAGGATTGTTCAGTGGGTGGTGAGCAGCTGTATTGTGCAACAATTGTTTTTGTTGAGTTTTATTCCTCTCTTTTTATTTCCTATTATTGGTATTACTCTTATTGACATATTTTATTTTAATTATTAAACTGTTTGTATCTCAACCCATAAGTTTTCCCTTTTTTTATTCTTTATTTTTTTCTGATTCTCTTCTCCATCCCACCAGAGAAGGAGCCAAGAGGCTGCGTAGTAGTTAGTTGCCGGCTGAAGCTGAACTTTCTGTCATAAGGTTAAGCTAGAAATGCTCAAAATTAGGAAGTAAGTGTCAAATACAACTGTAGTATCTGTGCATACAAAAGAGGCGCTGAAACTGTTGGAAACCATGAAGGTGATAGCCTACTGTGGCAAAGCGATGTCTGTGGGGAAGTGGGGGACCTCTCCCCACTGGCATATACTGGCCTGGTTCCCCTCCTCCCTGACTCCAGCCCCCCATCCTGATAATCTCCAGGTGTTTCTGCCACAGTGTGCTTTGACAGTGGCATGGGCCTGACCTCAGAGTGTTTGTACTTAGTTATTATTCTGGCATGCAGTCAAAACTGTACTGTAGAGCATATTAGAAGGAACTTGTGATTTTATTTTTTTTTTTTTTTTAATAGATGATTCTTTGGCAAACTATGAAAATAATTTCATTGGGGAAGGAATAAAAAATCTTGCTACAGGGCTTTCTTCCTGCAAATTTTGAAGGCCTGCTGTGAATAATAGTGTTAGATCTTCCAGGCTTCAAGGATATTTTATAGTGGAAAGTGTTAGGCAACCAAAATAAATATCAATTTCCACTGTCATGAAATAAAGATTTTTCTTTATATTGTACCTTAAAACCCATGTTAAATGACATGTTTCTTTTTTCGGAGATGCAGCAGTATGTGTCCAAGAAGGTTAGTTTTTCATAGAGGCACTAGGTTTGTTCTAGCTTGTTTACATCTAAACAAGAAGTAATTTAAGACAGAAAGAACATGATGGCTTTCTTTGTGAGGAAAAATGTAACAGGAATCCATCTCATAAAGGACTGAAGGAAATCCTTAAATCCAAGGGTTGCCAGTCTCTAGGGTGTTCAAAATACATATGCCTATTTTAGAGCTTGAAAGCATCTCTACTTATAAGATTTGCGAATATTTTTGACAAACCTGGTCCGAGTTTTCTTCTAGCAAAGTTACAGATGAGGCAAGTTTTCCATGGTTTGGGGTTTTTATTGCGAATGCTTTGCACAGCTCCGGTTATGTGCTTCCTTATGACATCAGTGCTGAAGGGGAGAAAGAATGTAAACATCTGTTTTTTATAATTCAATTCCAGGCTTATAACTTGATTAGAATAAGCACTGTTTCTACATGATTAATTTTCCAGTCACAATAGCACACAGTTTTAGCACCAATTTTAGGATTAGTAAAGTAAGGAGAGAAACTAATGAGGCAAATTCTGCTTCATGGTCTACCCTTCTGGGCTGCATCAAACTCTGCGCCTCATCCACGTCGCTCATCCCACTGAAAACAAAGGATACGATTTCCCTCCTACTTGGTGTTTAAAACGATGCCCCCTTGCTCCCTGCAGCGCATGATGCAGCCGATGGGAAGAGAGGCTTGTGACAGTAGCACTGAGGTGAGCTGGAGCAACGTGGATTCGGCTCCCGGCTCTCCCCGAGTCCTTCCGTGTGGCGTTGGGTCAGTCACCTAAGATTGGATTTTCAAAAGGTGCCTGCGGGGACGTAGCTGCATCCTTAAACAACTAAGGAACTCTGAAATGTATAGACTTTAATCTTTACCGTCACCTGAATGGTTAAAACACCACTCTGACCACTTTCTTTACTTTGCTGTCCAGTCTTTTCTTACACCAGAGACTGCCGGTGCCTGGAGCGTCGGTCCTGATCACACTCTTTACTACCCAGTTTATTAGTCACTGTAAGAATATGTTCATAGGAACTGAAGAAACAGGGAGGAAGGGGCCTCGGGATGTCCAGCCTCTGGGTTTCAGGTAGTAGTTGTGGAACTGTAACCGAAGCGAGAGGAGAACCAGGGCAACAGCACCCGTAGGATCGATTTCAGTCTCGTATCACGCGTTTGTAATAATAAAACAATAAATACGCTCCGCTGTCCTCCTTAGGGACGACCTCAAGTCAGCACCGCCATCCTCACCTCCCCCGCCAGGTGCGGGCACAGACCCCTGTCCGTGATGGGCGGAGCAGAGCGGAGCGGAGAGGCAGCCGGCGGCCAGGTACGAGGGGCGGCACCGGCCCAAGCGCGGCCCCCTACCAGCCGCCGAGGAAGCGGGCCCTAAGGTGAGGGCAGGGGCCGCGACGGGCCGCGATAGGCGGGGCCGGGGCGGGCACCGCCTCAGTCCGCAGCCGGGCTCCGGAGGCGACAGCCCTAGCCGTGCCGGCAGTAGCTCCCGCACCCCGCGGCATGGCCGGGGTTCAGCCTTCTCCCTCGGGGCGGCGCTGCCCCAGCCCTGCCCGATAGGAAAGGCGGAGCAGAGCGGCAGCCGCGCGCAGACAAAAGCTGCGGCGCTTCCTGCCCTCCGTGCTGAGGGGAGCTGGCGGGCGGTGGGCGCCGGTCTCCGCGTTCCTCCGGGCGGCGCGTTCGAGTGTCTTTCTCAGCCGCCGGGGGAGCTGCGCAGGCTGCCCGAGAAAATGGCTTTCCGCGGGAGCAGCGGAGCGTGGGAAGCGGGTCTGGGTGCGGTGCTGCTGCTCGCCTTGTGCCCCCACGCTGCGCCCGAGCTCGGTGGCGAGGCGGTGCCGGAGGGAGCCTCCACCCTGGCGTTCGTGTTTGATGTGACCGGCTCCATGTACGACGACCTGGTACAAGTTATAGAGGGGGCATCCAAGATCCTTGAGACGTCGTTAAAAAGACCCAAGAGACCGCTTTACAACTTCGCGTTGGTGCCTTTTCACGATCCAGGTAGGGATGTCTCCCTGGAGGGTCCGGGCGGGATCCGGGCAGGGGAGAGGGGGTTCCGTCGCCGTCTCTCGAAGAACGAAGGTGGGCTGGAGGCGAGATGGGCAGCCGGGGAGTCCACGGAGGACAGCGGAAGAGCGAAGGTCCTGCTAAGGGCTGGCCTATATGGAAGGCTGGGTTTCCTGCGCTTCTAGGGAAGGGTAAGTATTTTTGTCGCATCTTAGCCGTGCTTGCCACACGGGTCTCCGCTGCCCTCTTTGGTTAACTTGCCAGGAGCGAGTAACATTTTTTGCACCCCCACCCTGTCTCCTTGTAGGCAAATACCAGCAGACCTTCCAAAAGCCTTCAGGGTAAACTGCAGTGGACTCTAGGCGCACTGTACGCACCAAAGAGTAGTTTAGGGGACCAAATATGCCACATAATAATTCTAATATGAGCTGAAGCAGCTTCAGTGACCATCTCTCTTAGTAGAGAACATGTATACTAGTAATGAAGCTGTTTTTTTCAATGCTATTCTATGGGAACACACATACATAATACAGTCGTACTTTTCCTCCAATCTTGTCCCATGTTTACATTCAGAAACTTGCACTGAAATGATTTACATAGTTGTGTTTTTCAGTTTGGGTTCTTACTTCTTTCTCTCATTTTAGTGGGTTTTTTGGGGGGGTGGTTTTTTTTTTTTTTCTTCCTTCTTTCTGCTGTACATTGTGTGTTCCTCTCTTTCAGCATCTGTTTTCTATTCCCTTCTTATCCCTTTTCTCTGGCTTTCTTCCTCTTTCCTTGTCAAATATATTCTGGTGACTTGAAGAGGAAATATGAACAGAATGCCCTAGGCATGGATAGTGCATGCTGTGCTGTCCAGTAAAACCTCCTTAAAATAAAAAAATTTAAAAAGTCAACTGTTGGGGGAAAAACCCCTTGAAAATTACCTTTCTGGTTCTAGTTTCCATGGGATATCTCAGAATATGATATTCCGGAAGTTAGTTCTTAAGAATTCCATTTTTGCAGGGATGTCATCATATGAAAACAGATACATCTTTCTTTTTCCCTTAGTCATAGTACTTCTGCTTACAAAATATGTTTGCTATTGTTATAAATACCTTAAACAAAATGCTTAGAAAATTAGAGAAAAACTTGTCTTTGCAAATTTTGCAGCTTTTTCAATCTGCAAGCTTGTATATGTTTTCTTTTCTTCTTTTTTCCCCACCTTCCCCCCCAAAGAATCTATCACTGTGGTATCCGAGTGTCACAAAAGGGTCTGTTTATGTACCTTATTGTTTTCACCTTTGGTGTTTATGGAACAAACATATATGGGACTTAAAAAGCATCATGCCACAGAAGTAAGCAAGAAGGAAGAGATTTTAGTGAAGTGCAGAGCTTAGAACTCCTTATATCTTTTTGGAAAATCAAGTTGAGAGTTCTCCTTGGAATTCTTTCTCCCTGGATGAGTCAGAAAATCAACATGTTGGTTTGGGAGTGTTTTGGTGTTATTTTCTCCATAATCACGCTTTATACATCTTCCCTTTCTGCTCACAATGTGATTCACTGTAAGAACTGATAGACCTCTTTATTTCAGAGGGCTTAGTTATCTATACCAACCATGAAAGCAAGAAGATGATCTTAAGTGGTGCACTTCTAGTTTGCAGGTTTCTCTGGATGGTCCTTTTTCTTGTGCATCGCCAGTAGAAAGAAGTTCCAGCTTTTGTATCATAGATAGTTCCAGTGCTTAGGTTTCATCACAGGCCACTTTCAAACCCTTTGTTTCACTAGCCACTTTTTTCTTTCTCATCCCACATGTCTTCTCTTCCTCATTCAGTTTTTCTTCTTCATGTTTTCTCAATTTAATTAGTTTTCTCCCATCTTTTTGACCCTCTTGGGCTCTCCAGGATCCTTGCTTTTGTTACAGGCCAATTCCTTTAATCATGCTTTTCTGTACCACCACCTGCTTGCTCTGTGCATACCTCACTAGCAGCAAATCCACTGCTACTTTCCTCTACTTGATTCACATTTTTTGCCTTCAGACTTCTTGCTTCCTTGCCTCCTCCCCCATTCCCTCTCTTTCCACAGGAGATCCCTTTCTTTGGCAAATGTTAGATTTCATTCACTAGAATAACTGAATCTTAAACCTGCAGAGAGCTGACCTATACAACAAAGAACTGCTGGCAAACATATATTGGTGTATCCTGTTACATGTCTCTATATGGAAGTCCAACTTCCCTGCACAGCCAGAGGGGGCCTTACTTTTTAGCACAATGGATAACTTATGAGGTCATGAAGGTGTTTGAAAGCAGAGAATGTATAATTTAAACTTCAAACTTTGTCTTAGATTCTGAAAACTATTTCTCTCTATGTCCTCCTTAGAGTTAGAAGGACACACTAAAGTGTCTTTACTTTTATGGATGTAGCAGTTCAGACTGCTGGTAATCTGGTATCTTGCATCTGATGATGACCAAGCCTACATGCTTGAAAAGAAAATCCTAGAAATACTGTTGTGACCATTTCTGTAACATCTTTATTTAGTCTCAAAATTCTAATAAAAAATATTGTTTGGCTTATATTTCATAATGTCCATTTAATTTGCCTGGTGGTGTTCTTTCTGAAAATTGCTCTACTAAATTGATGAGCATGAAATCATAGTTTGTTGTTGTTTGGTTTCCTCACACCCACACCCCGCCACACCCCAAGTTGTATGGTTATTTGCTGAACTGATCATTTTTCTTCAGAAAAGAGCGTTATATATAGATGCCCCACAGACAAATTTTCTTAATGTTTTTGTGAGGTACTGTGCCCCATGAGGCAAATCAGGCTTTACAAGGAGTGCAACATATAGTTGGATCTCAGATCCGAGGACCTTCTTCTTGTGTAAAGCTGTCCTGATCCAGATATGACCTTTTATTGATAGGTAATTACAATTTAACATTGGTGTGGATTTGGCTTTTAACTCCACTGCTTTCCTAATCTATGTTGCACAGAGTATGCTGAACAGTGCCCCAGCCATTCATTTTGCAATACTGCTTGGTTTGTACTGGTTAGTGAAACAGCTCAAGTGCTTTTTAAGCACCATGAAGAAAGAGTTGTTGACAAGGAGAGTGAATTCAACAGAACCATGTATTCAACAAAACCGTCCAAGAATTTGTCTTGGAAGGGTAATTGACATCACAAGGTACAACTGAATTAAAAATAATTTAAGTTATTTAAAAATCCTCCTATAGTCTACTATTCTACTGGACTGCATTGTTACCAAAGTGCTGCATATTGATGCTGCATTATGATATACCAACATATCATGGTCTTTGATGGTAGATTTAAATGTAGTGTTATGCCTATTGCTATGGTATTTTGGTAAGAGTAATAATTAACAAGTATATTTAGCACCAAACCAGAGGTTTTTGGCATAGAATTGCAGCCTACACAAAAAAAGTTATAATGAGTTTCACACTCTGATACTGCTGTACCATCTAGTGGTATGCCGAGATCTCCATTTTGAAACAGCCTTTTGTTTTGGATTCCACTTCATGCGGAAGCATGTGCAACGCTTTAACAGATGACAGGAATTTTTTATTGTGTTTTTTCAATGCCTAAACATGACCACGGAAGTTTTGTAGATAGTGAAAAGCACTGTTGACAAAGAAATCTTTTGCCAGACTTGTGTTCAATGGGAAAACTGGAAGGGAAAAAAAATGTCCCAAATTAAGAAGAGTTGGCACAGGAAAATTTTGAATTGAAGCTGAAGCTTAAGATCAGCAAATGCTTTTGTAGTTGCGTGTTGTGGATCCTGATCTCCTACTAACTTCCATTGTATCCTGTGGAAACGGGATTGGACTTGGAATGTCTTTATTTAACATCTGTGGCCAGCTTTTCTTTTTTTCTTCCCCCCTCCCCATTCCATTAAGGAATTTTGGAAAGGAAAATAAGCCAAAGAGGACAAATTCATCCCTAGTATTTTTCTGTAAAACTAATGGAGTTGTACCAGTAATAACTGACTTTGCATGATTTAATCGAGCATGTCTTTAGTGTGAATGACTATTTTACAGACCAAGCTCCAGTAATTAATTACAAGAAAAATGAAGGTAATATATTATCTCTAGACTTCCCAGTGCACAGGGTGGTGTTTGCCTGTTAATACTCCGTATGTCTACAAAACCTGATATGAGCATCTCCTAACCCTTTTCCTTACAAAACAGATAGGCAACATACTGCTTATGTGAGAAAAGGGAAAATGTTAATACTGCTTTGTTCAGATGGGAAAGCAGTACTGAACTTTAATCATCATCTAGGATCACAGAGTAAATGTGTAGAAGTAGAAATATTTTATTCATTTTTTTTAATTTATTATTGCTTGATCTCACTCCTGGTTTTGAGAGTAAAGCTCTGGTAATATTGTGGAGTAAAGACACATAATTATGTTTAACTTTATAAACTGCGGTCTTTATAACCTGGGGTCTCCTTTATTTAGTAGACTTGCAATGCTGTATCCATAACAACAGTTAGGCTGCTGGGTCGCATAGTAGTTTGGAACAAGTTCAGAAGGTCATATGAAAGGTCTGAGAACTTTGCTTTTTGCAGGTTTGATAGTTGGTTTTTAGCAGGTATAATGAAGAAGAAATAATGCTTTTTCCAGAGGAAGAACATATGAAATTAAAATTAGGCTGTTCTTGGAATTAAAAATTTTCATACTTCCTGACATAAAAAGAATTGTGGTTATACAAATGGATAGTAAAGGGAGATAGAAAACTGTGTGCAGAAATGGAGAAGTAAAGCTTTCCCCTACATGTTAACTTCTGCCTTGAAATACTCACTTGTGAGTGAAGAAGAATAAAATTGTCCTCTGAGGGTAGCATTAAAACTTCCACTCCTGCTCAGCTGAAATTCTCCCTGAAATTCAACTGCAGTGGCTGCATGGCCAGCCTTCCCAATATGAGCCATCAGTTTGTCTTTCCGTATCTACAAGTAATCAGTATCACTGCCTTTTCACTGCCCAGCAGATTTCTTAAATCAGACTTTTCTGATAGCTGTTCTCCAACATGATGCCCTGCACTTGGCCTTTGGCATTCTTCTGTCACTTGAGATCTTTAGCCTCAGGCTTTATTCTCGGATTCATGGTTGTCTACTAAACTTATCAGGCAAAGGCTGAATGTTTAGACAACTCAATTAATGAGTTGTCTAAAACCTTTTCCCGTTCAGAAAAGTTAAATGTTCCTTTTGGTGTAGCCTGAAGAAGGTGGTCATTGTCTTCAGGATTCCCTCTGCTTGCTTTGGGTGGGGGAAGAAATTCTTCAAGACTTGGTATTAGTTTTACCAAAGAACAGGAACATGTCTATAGAGAAACTGTGTGGCAGTAGTTTTCAAAGCAGGGATGATAAGTTTAAGGGAAATGTGGTATTTTGTACTGGCATCTGAGTTTGTCCACTCCACAAGTGGCGTTTGTACAAGGAATGGGGGCAGCATGAGAAAAGTCTAGGAGCTTCTGTGGTGTGTCTTTCCCTTGTAGTTCTTGTTCTGGGGGTCATGTAGACCTGCTGATGTCATTGCATTTTGGGGTAAGTAATAGCACTTATTTGAGGTTGGTTTGTTATCAGCTAGGTTGTGGTGTGGTATAAACTTCTTTAGTACTTGGTGGGTGATGTTCAGTATTGTGTGGGTGTAATATAGTGGGTTTTAATCAGGCTTTGAGAGCGCTGTGATGGAACTGGAGAGATTAGAGAAGTGGTGGGGGAGAGATGTTACCAGTATTTTACAATGTATCCTTTGCTTTATAAAGAGAAAGACTCAGTGGGTTGCTGCTGTGTATGTGTTCTGCACAGACCTCATGTCAGTCTGTTGCATTCTGCAAACTACATAGTGAGATGAATTGGGAATCTCTGCCCATCAAAAATTGAGGACTTGCTGGATTCTAGGTAGGTCTGCTTGTCTTTGGGTAATAGCTCTTTCTGCCCACAATCAGTGGGTCTTCTTACCATTATCAATAGGTAAAATTGTTTTAAAGCTGTCTAATATTTGAACTTAAAATTAGAAAAATTATAAAGTTGGTAAGGAGGAATAAACTGCTTGCCAATGAAGTTCCTGTAGCCAACTGTTTTGCAAACACTGGGTACGTATCAAAATCCCATAGTTTTTATAGGAACCAAAGAGAAGTGTTGCCTCCACTCTGCTTGGCAAAAGTAAGGTCAGAGGCAAAGAAATTTATTCCCTCCATTTAATTCAAGAAGTCCTTTTATTTTGAGAGTTTCATATTTGAGTGGGTTTCATATTATTCCCAAAATCTGAGGTGTGTGCATGGGGTGGTGGTGGAAATGTGCTAACTTAATAAACCTGATCTCCCTGTTCTGGTGCAGTAGCTCTACTGATGCGTCCAGAATATCAGGTTAAAGTTATCATGGTTGATCTTTCAAGACTAGTGTTCTTTGGCCTCAGAAGTTTCAGAATATTCTATCTGAAAAAGTCAAGTTATGTAAGTTGGTATTTTCTGGGGGGAGGAGATTGGGGATGGAGTTGGTTTATTTTGGAATTCCTTAGCTATATAGTGACAGCAATAATGAATCATGTCCAAGTTGTGAGTTTTTCTTTCATGTTTTAGGAGATGCAATATAAATTTATAACTGTTCAGTGCTGTCTTGGTATCTCTGAAGACAACCAGAACTGGGCGTAATAATCGTTAAATCTGCTATTTTGTGCCATAACTGTTGAAGTGTCACTATTACTTGTTGTTTTACCATTGACATTTTTGGCAGGAAATACTCCATTTCCTTAAAGCCTAAATTCTGCTTCTATATTGTTGGTTTTGCTACAAAGTTTTATTGTTACTGTGGTCAGTTGAATGACAGTCACCAATACTGTGACTATACAATAGCAAACAAGTCCAAGTTGATAAGGGTAAAGTCTAAAGCACTTACAGATGTTTTCTATTTCTGAGACTTCTGTGGAAACCATACTGACTGTATGTGAAATGAGTATTTTGAAAACTTGTAGTCATCCTTAATGGAACCTTCTCTGGAGGGTTTTGTTTGGGGTTCCTCTAAAAATAGCTGTTATCTAGATTACAGAAGATAGTATTGCCAGTACCAGAAGTTCCAAAATCTGTGAAACAGTCAAAATGTTGTGACATCATCCTAAAACCTACTAGAATATCACTTAAAACTTTTATCTACTGTCTTAACTCTGTCTCTCCAGCCTTGAAAGTATGCACAACAGTAAATTTCCCCTCGGATTCTTGAATTTTTTTGCAAGGGAAAGGATTTTTATCCCTGTTTTTACTTGAAGATACAATGGCAATTGTAATTTCCTTTAGGAAAAAAGTGATAATGCCTCAAATCTGTCATTCTCTTCTGCTTTGCATTATGATTTGTTTTTCATGTTCCATTTGAAACTGTTGCCTGCTGAACTTACACAGAAGCTACTTGTTCTATTTTGCTTTGCTATCCCCAGCTCCAAGTGGTGACAATTACATGAACAGCTCTGTAGCTCATTAGTAATGCATCCCAATGTTATTCTGTCCCAGTAATTATTACTGAGGTTGTTCAGCAAATGAGGCTTGCTGTTGAGCCGTGTCTGCCTGTTCTCCATAGCTTCTGGAGTTTGCATAGAGGATACTTGACACATTGTGTCACAAATAGCAGTCACTATTACAGTGTCATTGCCAACTCAAACATTAGGTATGCAACAGTGTAGCAAATATTTTCACAGAGTTTTTAATTCACTCCTGAATAAAGCATTTTTTAATGGGAGAGCTTTCTGTCAGTTGTCTTAGAAACTTTACTATTATCCATCCTGAATAACTTTCACTTCCCAGAATAGTAGGTTTTCCTTCATATCGCTTGCTACTAGTAGATAGCAAAATGTGGACTTCAGAGGATCACACAGCTTGCTGAGAAGGGAAGGGTGGTGTGTAGGTTCTGTAATCTCTACTCCAGATACAATTGTGCCTTTAGATCATCTGCAGGGAACTGAACTCATTGAGAAACCGCTGGTCACTGTCCTTGGGGACATGGGTATAGAAGCGTAGGCATACATCACAAAATACATATTTGAAGAGCAGCACAAATCCACACAGTGACAGAATGAAGCTCTGGTTGGTCTTTCAGCTGCTGCTGTTCTGTACAAAGAGATTTGTCTCTGCCTTCCCATTAGAGGTTGCTGCCCTATTTCTGCTACTTTAACTATTTGCTGATTGATCTCAAAGTAAATATCACACAATACTGAACCAGATTAGAAAGCGATCAAGCTGGTGCCAGTTAAACTGAAACAGTGATGCTTTGTCCCAGATAAAAAATGGCTGTGTGGCATATCTTATTATGTCCTGAATTACCCCAGAAATGAGTATGGTTTAATCCCTCTGAAACACAGTGTGGAAGGAGGATCTGTGCAAGCTGTATTCTCTGCCTGCCCGGGCAGCTGAGGACTCTGCTTTCTCCTTCTTATAAATTAGGAAATGATACTCTTACCTAAGGTAGCAATGTCTGATACCTGGGAGCAATAGGGAGAAGGTAACAATGGTGTAAGAACTGAATTCATAGTCTTCTGACTGCCCCCATTCTCCTCCCCTTTTTCGCCCACTTCAAATTTATTTCTCAAAAGTTACAGTAGCTTTTTTTCCACACAGTCATATATAGAAGCCAAGTTAGTACTACCCATGGCATTAATCATATAACGGTAGGCCATGTTGGACACAAGTCTTGATGGGAGCTCTATGGTATGTCAAGAAAAGATAATTTTCTGATGATGTATGCATCTACTGCATTGGTTTAAGTGTCCACAAATCAAATCTCTAGTGATTTATGAAAAGAAGATATGTGATGCAAATCCTCAATAGCTTTTAAGCCATGACTAAGGCTGTCCCCGAGATTGATATATTGTCTCTTTTTCATCTGGAGAAAACAGTTATTAAATTAATAAGGAGGCATAAATATTGTATACATCTTTATCTCACTTTAGCTGAGGCAATAATGTTCATTGTAAGATGAATCGTCAGTGAAATGTACAGAGGGAAGTTGACAAGGAGGATAACCAAAGAATATCTACCTTTTGAAATGACAACCTTGTTCTTTTAAATTGGCAATGCTAGAAGATCATGAAAAATAATGCCTTCTGTGATGTGGAGTTAACAGTGAACGCCTTTACTGAAGAGAGGAGCCTGAGTTCTTGGAGCATAATGAAGAGGAAAACGCCCAACAAACACACAAACTGAAAGCTGCTGAAAGTGAAACTCTGATCCTTAATCCTTGCTGAGTGCGTGTTCATATGCCTTTTGAAAGCTCCATACTATGTGATACAGAGCTGAGCCACATGTTAACTGCAAAAGGGTAAACAATACTTGTCCTTTATAGGGGTACATGGAGTGATGGGAGTCCATTTGCTGGTACAAATTATGTTTAAACTTTTCTTAACCAGCGGTGATCAAAAAGAGTTTATATTGGGTTGGTACTTTGCCATGCACCTGGGACATTCTTTGTCCTGCCATATCAACTTACTAGGAACCTTGGAGCTATTTCTATTCTGCTGCATGGACCTGAAGTATGTGTCTTTGTAGTCTTTTTCTGACTTGTGGTTTACAAGTTGTTTTTTGTGTATTGGAGGCTGCTTGGAATTCATAATAGTGGGCATTCAATTCAGTCAGTTGAGGATCTGGATAAGCTGGATGAAGGAGTATGGAAAAGGAACAGATATTTAATTTAGTTAATAAATTTTGAATGTGGCCTAAAGAATGACAGGAGGAATCCTTTAGACAGTGAAAGCCCTCAGATGCCAGTTAGTATATATTTTCCAATCAATGATTTGATTTTTGGCATATGCTGTGGGCTTTGGTTTTGAAGTCGATGCATACATCAGAGAAAATATTGAGAACATAAGTTTTTCAGTTTGCAAATGGCAAAACAATTTCTCTGTTGAAAGAGACTGATGGTGTGACTTGATTGGCTTGCCATGCCTTGATGTGTTTTGTTAGAAGAAATAGGATAGATTTAATGAAATGTGTTCTGGGCTAGCTGCTTCATTTTCTTACTACTGCCGGTGAGAATGTGTTTTACCCCTTTAATACATTGTTGAATATAATTAATTTTTTATAACTACTGTCAGTGTTTAGGATTTCGTGTTTTAGATGTGTTGCTCTCAGATCTGATTTATGAGATGCTTCAGTTCTGCCTATTGTGAATTCGTGCTATGAAGTTGTTGGGTGAACTCTGGGTCCAAGATTTGCATTTTGTATAGGGATAGTTTGCAATGTTACATTTTTAAGCAGGATCAGAGTGGTTTAGGTCACGCATACCCCCTTGTGGTCTATGATTAAACTTCTCTTGCTGCCTTTTTAAGAACGTGTGCAACCTATTCTTTGGTAACTGTAGATGTGAACTGAGCTTTTCCCTGTTTCTTGCCAGAGGAGAAGCACAATGACTTCATGTTCCTGAAGTACTTAAATGGGATCATGTCAAGGTACGTAAAGCCATGACACTGAGGACAGGATTAATCCCATCCATCAAGCACTTAACTGACGAACCTTTGCTGAGAGTCTAGACACTCAAAGGTTCCTTCTGTAATTGACAAAAAGAAACTGTCACCTTTGTGAAGCAATTCATTGCTTGTGAATCTCTAAGTACTCTTTGGATGTCTCATTTGGTTTTGCTGGCTGCAGAGGGAACAAAAGTTAGTTCAGCTGAAGCCCTGAAAATAGGAGGTATAAAATAAAGTGAGAGGCTTTCTCACTATTTCCTACTCTGGAGCTGACTGTCCAAATAATAGCCCCTGAGGTTTGATTCATACTGGTTTTCATCCTGCCATACAAATACTGGGTGCTCACATGAGACTAGATCACTGGGGTAATAGACGGTGTCCACACTGTGATGTCTTCCCTGGTTCTGATCTGATACCAGACCTTCAGGCTAGCTGAAGAACCTTTCCCTGGTAGGGCATTTTGAGCTAAAACTGGGTAATGCTCAGTGGCAGCCTGTGCAGGCAGCTCTAGCATAAACTGAGGCATTCCTGCAAGTCTGCTTTGCCAAGGGTGTTGGTTGATGCCTAATGATGTGGCTAATCAGAATGTCTTACTCCTCATTTGCCCTTACTGCAGATTGTCAGTAGAGTTTGAACATTGGGTATTCAGCAGAGACCATTCTGTGTAAGCAAAGGGAGTAATACTAGCAGCTAAGAGGCTGATAGTCATTGTGGGGAGAAGCCACAAATGGGGACCCTGATGCACACTGTTAATGTGTATTACAAATGTAAACAGACTGTGTGTATTTATAAAGATATGTTAACTTTTTGTTCTGTATCCCATGTGCCCTTCCATCTTGATATTCTTTGGTACACCTCTTTACAGAGTCAGTGTGTGCAATTTTCAAACTCTGCTCAAGTTGTAGCCCTTTTCCTAAAATATACTTAGCCACAGATATCAGTCTGCAAGACATTACTGGTAAAATAGATGCATATTTGAAATGACATATTCCCAGACACCAGGCCAACAAGCTGCACATATCACATGCAATGAAATATAATTGAAAGTGTTGAATTTGTTTTCAGTAATATATCCCTATTAGCAGTCTCATCTGTTCACTCTGGAATAGTGGCTTCCTTACCATATGCTCTTGGTAATACAACAGTTAGTGTGTGATATTAGGTACAATGAATCGAGTATATAAGTGTTCAAAGCCTGTGTATAACATAGTGGGACTCCCAAAATAAACTTGGATGTATGAGCACTGTGCAGAGAGAATTTTAAATTATTCTTTTGAGGTGTCTTCATGAGCCAGCTATTACAGAAGACAGCTGGTCCCTTCATGGTGCAGAGCCTGTGCAGAATTGCAATTGAGGGAGTAAACTTTATCTCTGTATTTCAGTGCTTCAGTGTTTTCATGGGAGCTGTAATGCTTCCTTCCTCTGCTGTTTTTTTTTCCCAGTCATAGGACTACAAAACATGACGACAACTTTAAAAGATAGTTTCATGTAGCCTGATATACAGTAGAGCCAAAATCCCAACATAGACTTTAGAACTACAGGATAAATTACAACCAGTAGAGCTTTTTCTGCAATGAGATGTAACCAGATGTAACCAAAGGCAGAATGGGCTCCCAGTTTTCAGAATGGAAAAACCTTGTTGAAGTGGAGTGAGTGGGGGTGGGTTTGCATAGTTAAGTGAAAATGAAGGAATGTCTTGTGTTGCTATAGTCCCAGCTAAATGTAGGGTCTGTTTGCTCAGGATAGCAGCTCTAATCTATGGCTATAGGTTACTGCTGGATTCCTGCCATCTTGTTTAAATTACATTCATAGCCTGGGGGAGGTAGGGAGGTGTAAGCAGGAAGCCATTGTAATTTTCATGCTTTGGACACCAGTGTATTTTCATGAGCTGAAGTGAAGTGTCTCTGGGGATGCTGAATATCACTGAAACATTTCCTGAGTTCTCTTAAGCTGTACAATGGTATGTCCGAGTCTGTTTTCCAAAGGACAGAGCTTTTTGTTTAGTTAGTGAGGTCTTAGTTAGTTCACTGAACTAGTATGCTTTTGCACTTATAATTTATTGAGGAAGAGAAGAAGAGGAAAGTTGTGCAGGAAAAATGAAGTTCTCTGCCTTAGAACAGCTAGGAATACTGTGGTTTCCTTTATGCCCCCATATTAATTTATATTTCTGTTTTGTAAAATCCTCAAGAGGTTGTGTCTTTATAGCTACTGTGTCGGAGCTAGGTTTTTATAGATTGTGAATAAGTGAAATGGTTAGGCAAGCACATGATTTTAGGCAAAAGAGCAGTAGCTGGAGCACCCAGCTAGAAGAGACTGATTGCTGCCAATCTTTGGGCAAATGACTCTATGGCACTTCTTTTCCATTTGGTGTTACTTAGCTTGTACAGCACCAACCCAATAGTAGTGTGGTTTTAATTAGAGATCTGCATCATCACTGTGCTAAACACTGTCTTTCACCAGAGATTGGGTATGATAAACACTGCTAGCCCCCAGCAAGTGGCAAGGGCAAAGCCAAACATCGCCTCTGTTAGACTGCTGAAGTGACACATGGCATGCACTGGTTGGTATAATGTTTTGCCTACTTTCCTACAGCATTTGAAGAATATAATATGGTGCTTAGGCAGTGGAGCTTGTCCAGGATTGTTGCCTCCTGATTTAACAGCATATTACCTAAAAGTCTACATCTTCACGGTTTCTTTTTGTATCTGTATGTGGTTTTGGGTTGGTGTTTTGTTGGTTGTTTTTTTTTTTTTTTTGTTTGTTTTTGTTTTGGTCGTGTCTTCCCCTTTTAAATTCTACATAACCTAAATCAAAGCAGAGAGAATTCATCTGACTTGATCCTGAGTCACAAACTTCTGTGTTAGCCACAAACCCACAAATCACTTCTTTTCCCTGAAATGTTTACTCCTTCTTTTCCTCTCTTTCCTAATCTTTCAAACTCCCACATCTTTTTATCTTTTTCATCTCTGCCTTCAGCCCATCCCTTCCTCAAATTTTCCATTGACACGTTTCTCTGAGAGGTTCAGTGTCCCTTTTCAGTGCTCCCTTCCTTTATCTCAAGATTTCTTGGCAGTCCGGAGTATGTTTTGCATATGCAGACTGGATCCTGGTGATGAAGTGTGTTGGTGCTAAAGGCAATATATTCTTGCTCTGAAAGAAGTGCTGTGTTAGCCACAAAGAGGTTTATGTAGGAGATGATGGAGAAATCTTTCCCTTGCTGCTTTCAGTGTGTCTGATGGCTGATGCTTGCCTATGCATGAATGAGAGTGGTAGCAAGGACTTGTATCATTCTCACTTTTCATATTGGCCCTGCATGGGAGTTCTTTTCTAGAGTTTGTCTGGGTCTGAACTGGACCAACGGACTCTGACATTTTGCTTTCTGAGACTTTGGCTGAATTTGTGGATATACATTTTCTTAAATGTGTTGCTGTATTGGAAAAGATTACTGCTCTGCTATCAGCTTCCCTCTTTGAGGTTATAGCCTTTTCTGATCCCCAGCTATGAGGGCTTCTTCTCAATTCCAGGTTAACTCCAAAACGGTCCAGGTTATAAGCTTGCTAGCTTGATTACAAAGAGTGCATGAACAACTTTGCTGCCCAGTGGAGGAGGTGATAACTTGTGTTAGGACGGTTCTGGAGAGCAGGACTGGTAGTTTGTTCAGCTGGCATAGCTGCGGTGGGAAGGGAATGAATGTCCCTAGTGCTAATGAAGTGAATTGAACTGGAAAGATTAAACTACACACGGAGCAGTGTGTGTGCAAATCTAGATAGTCTCTGTGAATGCTGACAATGGGAGAAAAAAATCGTGTGCTTTGTGTATCAAGCTTTGTTCTAAATATTGCTGCTGTTACTCATGCCTAGGGTGTCAAAGGTGGAGATCATGTCATTACTGTAAAAACTCAGCCCTTTCCTCACCCTTGAAAGTGTAATTGTAGTGTTGTTACCTGAAGTGAACGATGCTATATGAAGATAAAAATAATGAGCATTAGCTAACTTGCATATTAAAGAATTTGGCAGTTTTATCACTTCAAGCAAATCTTTTTAGCTCCTGGTGGTTTGGCATAGCCACTTATACTGATATGTACCAATGTTTTTGCTTTTGGAGGGGAAGTGCAGAAATATTCCATGCTGGTAGAGGTGTGTGATAGGTTATGGAGATGGAGCTCTAGTTTAGCAAGCGGTATAAGAGGATGAAATTGTTTCTGTAAAGTTCATGAGGGAAGAAACATAAGAGATGCTGTTGTATGCCATTTTTACAGGGATGAGTCTTGCTCCATCTCATACCATACCGTTTGCAAAACAATTAAATAAGAAAAGCCCTAAATGTGAAGCATGTTTTATATTAACTGTTTGGTTTGCATTAAGCTTGTGTAGAGGCAGATTTGAAATATGTAAAACCTTTCAAAGCTTAGAAATTTTTGCTGTAGATAGTTATGTGATAACTCAAGCACATCTCACCTTTTGTGTTGTAGCTACATAGCATTAAACAGTTTATTAGTTGCAAGGAAACGTCCCATTGTGCAGCTATAAAAGCCATTTTCCCACTTCATTTTTTTGTCTCATTGAATGGGTTTTGATCTCGGTTAAACGGTGTAAATCCAGCATAATTCCATTACAGTAAGTGATGCTAGTTTGGACTTACATCGGTATAACTGAGGGCAGAGTCTGGCTATATTAATTTACTAAGTATTACATATGTCCCAAATACCATAAAATTGTAGAATCATAGAATGGTTTGGGTTGGAAAGGACCTTAAGATTATCTAGTTCCAACCCCCCCAGCCAGGAGCAGGGACAACTTCTGCTAGACCTGGTCACTCAAGGCTCTGTCCAGCCTACCTTGAACACTGCCAGGGATGGAGCATTCACACCTTCCTTGGGCAACCCATTCCAGTGCCTCACCACCCCCACAATAAAGAACTTCTTCCTTATATCTAACCTGAACTTCCACTGTTCAAGTTTAAACCCAAAGCTATCCTTTCACATCTCCTCTTCAGACCTTACTGGCTTTTCCTACTTTCCCAAATTCCAAGTGTAACAAGGGAGGTGAAATTTACTTGATGAAATATTGTTTATGCAGGGTCTGTTTTTATTAGCTCAGCTGTTTTGAATTCTTTTCAGCACTGTTTGGAGTTTCATTGTACTAGGGATAGGATCTGAATTCATCATGTTTTTCCTACCTGTCTCAATTTTGTCAGAAATGTGGTGTTTTAAATTACAGGATGCTCTCCCATGTTATCATTGAATAAGAATTGTATGCCTCTTTGGTATTTCAAAGCAGTTCTTAACTCAAAAGTTCAGAAAAAAGTTGTGCCCTAAGGTATTATTGTTAATCAGCAACATAACATGTTTGAAAGAGCTTAGTAAATGCAACTTTGGAGAATCAGATGAATTAATTTTTTCCTGTTTTTCTTTAAATTTCCTGACATGATGCTAGCTTTGTAGAAGTGTACTCTGAACTTTATTACAGAGTATTTTAGTTTACCATGTGTGAGAGACATCTGGAATTTTGTCTATTCTGTTAGCTAAGTTTGGATTATTGTTGAAGTTTAGATGTTTGGACAGTTTTATCTGTGTTTATATAGTTTAGCTGGTACTCTTGGGTCTTGATCTATATAATCGGACCAGAAATGAACCCATAATTTCTGCATTAAGCTCTTTACAGTTGGTCTTCTACTGGTACAGTATCTCTACCTTCATATGATGACAAAAAGCCTGGCCAGAATATCCAGCTAGGGATAAAGAATGGATGGGAGATGGGAAACACCACCTCCCTCACAGTATGAAGACCCCGGCCACAAAGAAACTGTCTGTAGTTAAGCAAAACAGGAGGGACAGCAGCAGATTTAAACAGGTCATTGTCGGCCACTAACAGTCATTTGCTGAAGTGAGTAGCTCCAGAGAGGATGCCTTCAACACCACAGCGAGGGGAAACACAATGTCCAGAATAACAGGAAAGGCTTCTATGGGTATGTAGCAAACAAAAGACAGACTACTGATAATGCGGGCCCTCGCCAGAAGCTATCGGGAGAACTGGCTACCCTGGATTTGGAGAAGGGTAAAGTTCTCAGTGACTTCTTTGCCGCAGTCTTCACTGACAAATGCTCTGACTACACCATGCAAGTCTTGAAAGGCAGATGCAGGGACTGTGAGAATGAAGACCTTAGGCCCACTGTAGGAGAGGATCAAGTTTGATATCATATTAAGAACCCAAATGTGCACAAGTCCATGGGACCTGATGAAATCAGTCAACGGGTCCTGAAGGAGCTGGCGAATGAAGTTGCTAAGCCACTGTCCATCATATTTGAAAAATCATGGCAGTCAGATGAGGTTCCTGACGACTGGAAAAAGGGAAATATAACCCCCATTTTCAACAAGAGGAAAATGGAAGACCAGGGAACTACAGACCAGTCAGTCTCACCTCTGTGCCTGGCAAAATCTTGGAGCAGATTCTCCTGGAAAGCATGCTATGGCACATGAAAAAAAGATGAGATGGTTGATGACAGCCAACATGGTTTCACTAAGGGGCGAATCCTGCCTGATCAGTTTGATGGCCTTCTATGATGGGACTACAGAACTGATGGATAGGAGCAAAGCAGTTTGTGTCATCTACCTGGACTTGTGCAAAGTGTTTGACACTGTCCTGCACAACATCCTTGTCTCTAAACTGGAGAGACATAAATTTGATGGATGGACCACTTCATGGATATAGCATTGGCTGGATGGCTGCACACAGAGTTATGATCAACAGCTCAATGTCCAGTTGGAGACTGGTAACGAGTGGTGTCCCTCAGGGGTCAGTGTTGGGACCAATCTTGTTTGACATCTCTGTGGACAACATGAACAGTGGGATTGAGTGCGCCCTCAGCAAGTTTGCTGACGACACCAAGCTGTGTGGTTAGGTTGATGCGCTGGAGGGAAGGGATGCCATCCAGAGGGACCTTGACACACTTGAGAAATGGGCTAATGCCAACTTCATGAAGTTTAATCAAGCCAAGTGCAAGGTCCTGCACCTGCATCAGGGCAATCCCAGGCACAGCTACAGGTTGGGTGGAGAAGTGAGTCAGAGCAGCCCTGTGGAGAAGGACTTGGGGGTGTTGGTTGACGAGAAGCTTAACATGAGCCGGCAGTGTGCGCTTGCAGCCCAGAAAGCCAACCATGTGCTGCGCTGCATCAAAAGAAGCGTGACCAGCAGGTCAAAGGAGGTGATCCTGCCCCTCTACTCTGCTCTTGTGAGACCTCACTTGGAGTATTGTGTACAGTTCTGGTGTCCTCAACATAAGAAGGGCATGGAGCTCCTGGAGCAAGTCCCGAGGAGGGCCATGAGGATGATAAGGGCCTGGAGCACCTCCTAAATGAAGACAGTCTGAGAAAGTTGGGACTGTTCAGCCTGGAGAAGAGAAGGCTGCATGGAAACCTCGTAGCAGCCTTCCAGTATCTGAAGGGGGCATACAAGGATGCTGGAGAGTGACTCTTCATTAGGGACTGTAGTGATAGAACAAGGGGTAACGGATTCAAACTTAAACGGGAAGTTTATGTTAGATATAAAGAAGAAGTTCTTTACTGCGAGGGTGATGAGGGACTGGAACAGGTTGCCCAAGGAAGTTATGAATGCTCCATCCCTGGCAGTGTTCAAGGCCAGGTTGCATGGAGTCTTGGGTGACATGGTTTAGTGTGTGGTGTTCCTGCCCGTGGCAGGGGTGTTGGAACTAGGTGATCTTAAGGTCCTTTCCAACCCTAACTATTCTACGATTTATGATAAAACACTTAAAGTCCTTGTATATATATTTTCTTTCTTTCTTTTTTTTTCTTTTTTTTTTTTTTTCTTTTTACCATTTTAGCATATGCTTATGGTTTTTTTTCCTGGGTGAGGCCCTGAAGATTTGCCTCTGGCAACAAAGAAATCTTCTGGAAAACTAGTGATTTAAACCTGAGCTATACAGTCTTAATCATTTGGATGCCATTTTGTACTGCATGCACCTGAACGAGACCTTCACATAAGGACTGAATTGCTATTCATGTCTGTACCTGAATGTCATAGAATCAGCTAGGTTGGAAATGACCTTTAAGATCAAGTCCAACCATTATCCCAGGACTGCCAAGACCAGCATTAAAACATGTCACTAAAGGCCTCATCTACATGTTTTTTGAACACTTCCAGGGACAGTGATCCCACCACTTCCCTGGGCAGCCTGTTCCAACACCTGATCACCCTCTCAATGATGAAATTTCTCCTAATATTCAATCTAAATCTCCCCTGGTGCAGCTTGAGGCCTTTACCTCTAAGTTCCATGTAGTGAGAGTCTTCACCATGACTACACCAGTGGGCAGTTCATAAAGACAGATGGTTCCTTGAACCGGCACAACAGGCAGTTTAAAGAGTTAGTTATGCACCTATGGTGTTTGTTGCTTGTCATTAGTGTTCAAGATAAGTTAGACTGACTATTAGTACGTGTAGGAATTTCATGGTTTGTGAATACCACTAAAAACTGCATATATTTGTTGTTGTTTTGAGGCTTCTTTTTGGTGCAAGAAATGAGGCATTAATGAAAAGACTTGAGTAGCTGTAGCACAGCCATCAGCCTGTATATCTGTGCTTTCTTTTCAGAAGTCCCGCTGAAGATGGTGGCATTCAGAAGTGTGTTTTCTTCAGACCTGAACCGCTTATGCTGTTTTAAAGTGTCTGTAATCAAGACGTTCCTTTTGTAGGACTGCACTTTCTTGTTTTACAGCTAGGCTACCAGAGCTCCAGAGCTCCCATCACTAGCAGGCCTTTTGCTGGAGATGTATGTTTGGAAAAATGTGTAAGTGGAGGTGAAATGGGCAGTTGAAGATGCAGTGTTGGGTCACTGGATGGCTGGACTTACAAGTCTTGCTGCCTATGGAGGACATTGGGCATGAGATTGGCACTTGAGGGTGTGTCAGAGACTCCTTGCAGTAGGAGCACTAAACAAGTCACAGCAGAACAAAGACAGAATCCAGTATATAAGGTCAGTATCAATCTATCTTAAGACTAGCTTCAGCTAGAAATGTATATTCTGTCTTGAGATGTATAACTAGTGTTCTTGTTCTTTAAACAAAGATGAGTGGCTTGTGTTGTGTGACAATTTGGGCCATTTAAGTTCTTAAGTTATTAATCCATACAGTCTGTTGAAAATTATTCCTTTAATGGTGTGGAGGTTTTGGATGAGTTTTCTCTTTATTTTTATTTTTATTTTTATTTTTTTATTTTTATTTTTATTTTAGCACTTCTGGAATCTTATCAAGCTCTCATAGCATATAATATTGGACAAATTTAAAAGTTAAGTCATTTTCTCTTTGCTCTGAAGAGGCTGAGGAGCGTTCACTTGCTGACTAATATGCCAGTAGTAATGAACTACTTGAGGGTGAGCATTGCTACAGTAAGATTTAGGACAACTGCTACTGTTTAGTAAAACTCTTGGGTCTTAATCATCTTGGAAGACTAGATGCATTGTGTCAGTCCAAAAACAGAATGAGAGATGAGAGGACCATGGAGAAAATATAAAATAAAGAAGCACTGAAACCATGTCTCTAGGGATTTCAATCTTTGCTAACACAAATAGGGTGGGGAAACTTTGATAACAGGATGACTGAAAATGGCATCAATTGAGAGCAAACTTCAGCTGATGAGATCAGCCTGTAAGCATCTTTATTTCTACTCAACAACAACAGTGAATGACAAAAATTTCAGGTTGACTAAAAGCACACTTTTGATGTTCACCATGGCATCCTTAGTTAATGTACTTGGTTGCCAGCTGCAGCAACGAAGAAATTAGCGCCTACCTTTCACTTGTGCTGACTTGCAAGGGGAATGGTTACCACTTCAAATATTTTTATGATGGTTTTTTGTTTGTTTGGGTTTTTCTCTCCCAGGGTCTGCGTTGTGCCTGGATGAAAATATGCTTTTGACAGACCTACATAAACAGTACAAGTCATGTTGTAGCACTGATTTTTGGGAGCTTGATGGCTTCATGGCCACAAATCCAAATTCTCCAAAGAAGAAAACTTTGTGCTTTGTGGTGTATAAACAGGCTAAACAACTTAGTGAAAACAATCATGGTAAATGATTCAATATTTTAAATTTGATAATTCTTTAAGAGTAACTTTGTAAATTATATAGTAACTGATCTATTTAATTTCCATGTGAGAATTCCATGTTTTTCCAGTAGCCACCTGAGTACATCCCAGTTGTATTGGACTCGGCCAGATAAAAGGCGAAATTGCGAAATACAGGGGTAAAAGCAAAGAAATTAGTCTAAGCTAATTTCTGTCTAAACATAAATAGTGGCATTAATTTGAGCAATTTTAAAAAAATTAGCAAACAGAAAACAAGGTTTCTCCATAATGTATTCCTGTTTAACCAATTTAAGTTATCCTCTTGAAAAATGAAAGAGACTCTTTTGTTTAGGATAAAAAAAGTTAGCGTTCTCTCTCCCTTTTTTTTTTTTTTTTTTTTATTTCCCTTAACTTTTCCCTCCCTCCTCACATCTGCTTTCTCTATTAGTTTGGATCATGCTTGCATATTTATACCAGTAAAACTCAGTGGAATTTAATAATCCACAAATAATGTTTAATGTTACCCTTTACTTCCACAGCTTTCTGAAACTACTGAACACTCAAACCTGCACCAAGAGCAGAAATATTCTCATGACTTCCCTTTCTTCTTCCAAAGCCATGAAACAGCTTTTCTACAGCCATTAACCTCCTGTTCTGTTCAGGTGTCCCACCGAACATTTGGATGTATAATGTTGTGGTGCCAGACGCAATGAGCCACTGCAAAGGGGCAATAGAAATCTGCACAGAACATGATTCGGCTCCTGCTGATGCTGCTAATCATAGCCAATTGCACTGAACTGTGATGTGTCTATAGGTGTGGTGTGGGTAAATCTGGATGGATTAGTAGCTACTCAGTTAAGCTCTCATGAACCTTGCTGTAATGAGCTGCTTTGAATTACTGCTTGCATAGAAGATTTGGCAAAATGCAGTGTATTTGTGAGCTGCCAGTAAGGAAGAAACAAATGCCACTTCTGAGACTCAGATAGCACCTCAGTACTATTGTAGGCCAAGTGGCAGGGCCAGGCCCTGTAACCTACATGTTATTTTTGAGCTATGCTCTATGGTCTTAGAGTTAGTTTCTTATAAAACGCTACTGGTGGCTTAACTCTGAGTTTAACCAGAGCCAAACCTACAGGTTTGGCTGCCTCCTTGAGCTGGTAGCTGCTTACACAGTGAGGGAAGACTGCACCATAGTACTGCTTGTGGTTGGCAAAGGCTATTGCTTTACCCGCTCAGAGGATGGAAAGGGGTGACAGCTAAAGCTGAGAGTCTGTTTATTTTTTTGCTGTGGAGTCCAAAGCATTGATAGTCTATTCAGCTTTAAGTCATATAATTTATGAAATCCTTGTGTTTATCTTTTCTGTGGAGACACCTGTAACATCATTCAGCTTAGTAGGGCAGCATCATCTACTTCAAAAACATCTCATACTCAATAGATTTTAGGTAGAATCTCAAAGATGATGAATAAAGTGACTGATGAGCTTTTAGGATGCTGACTCCTGAGTGGAGCTAGCTCACACTGAGATAGTGGCATGCTCTGCCACTGCATGGCTGAGCTCTTGGTGATGAAACCCTGGAGCTGCTGTTTCACAGCTGAAGAAACAAGCTGAAGTTGTTGCTTTCTGAACAATTGCATGATTCTCTTCCACCTTTGGTTCTCTTCTAGCCTTAGTTGATTTTTAAAACAATGTTTTTTTATTATATAAGATGTTTTGCTTGCAGAGATCTCAACGTTAGACAACAAATGATTGTCAGTAGAAATGATGGATAGACATAAATTGGGGAATTGCTTATGTACCATGGAGCTTACATTAGGTCAGTGAATTTGCAGATGCTCTTTCCACAGTTATCAGTAAACACGTCTGGCTTGCAGCCAAATCCTTAGCAGCGCAGTCAGAATCAGACAGTTCTGTGAAACGCGAACTATTTAACAAATATTCTCAGATTAATTGTGTGACTCTCGGGGGGACAAGTTCTACTTTTTGATTCTTCCACCAGATTAAAAGGATGAAGTAAGTGCAGTGCTACAGAGGGGAGAAAAATGTTCTGTTGCTCCCCAGGTGGTTAAATGGCTCGCAGCAGCTAAAGTCATAGGGACTGCAATGTGCCAGTTGGGAGGGTTGACTATGTGGCTGATCCTCCCCTGTGCAGCCTGCACTGCTGCCTCAGAGCCCTTTGTGCACTGCTGTTCCAGGGCGAGAGCTGGGGAGTACCAGAAGCCACACCACCAGATGTTTTCACAGGTTTGGACTACAGAGAGCAAAGACATGCATGAGACCGTCGCCACCACCAAGCTATTCCTGCAGCTGTGGACAAACTCCATGTGACTCTTTACTCCTTACCCTGAGGTTGTGGTGACCATTCAAGTTTCTTAGGCTTGGTTTGCTGTAGTTCTGCAGTAAGTTTATCCCTTACTGAATGATACATGTTGCTTAAAAATGCTTGGTGCCTTTTAGAAAATTACACAATTACAAATGGTGCAGGCAGAAGTTAAAGGATGGGAGAAAGCCCTTCCAGATGATCTGCTAGTTACCAGAGTAAACAGTGCTTTAATGAAGGTTTTGAGAGACTTGTTTGGCCATGAAAAACTTGCTTTATCTTTCTTTGTAAGTTGTCATTTAAATCCAAACCACATTTTTTTAAAAAATAGAAGCAAAATGTTTTGGTATTCTCTTCTGCCTAGATTGGCTCTGTCAGGTACCCAATATTGCAGTCATGTTTCCCGCAGCTTTTTCCCATTGCTTTCTTGTGCAATAGATTTCTACAACAGCCCAGGTTGAAAGGGACCTTGAAAAATCATCTGACCCACCTATGAAACAGAGCCTCTCCAGGAGTAAGAAATGTGTCTGTTCAGTAGAAAATGAACTATTTAAAAATCTTCACTGTTAAAATTAATAATGGGTTTTTAAAAGGACCAAAAAGTTCACTTTAACCTGGTACACCAGTAACTGACCTTCTGCTAACATCTTTAAATAGGTACCTTAACTTAACAAACTAACTGATGCTTCTTTATTCGCAATGGTATTTGAGGCACCATTGGACCATTGTTAAAGCCCTGGGGGGTACTATTCACAACTGGATATTGTCAAAGTGAATAATCAGTGTATACAGACAGTGTTATTTTTGTTATGTTTGGAAATGTCCATCCTCAAAGGATGGCAACTGGATACATTGTAAAGCATTTTGTAATATTGAAATGATGATGTTCATGCATGTGTATGTATATACATGCACGCATGCACACGCACACGATGTCATCTTGTAGTTGTTTGTTTTTATTCTCCTGGAATCTTCCTAAAGATTGTTTTCTTTTTCCTCTATATCCTTATGTGAGACAGGTGGCTTGGTATGAAAGCTGGGGAAACTTTAGTTGTGTTTTAATTATGCAAGCGTAGGTAGGTCTGTGGTTAGTCTCATCTTTTCTCTTTGGTTAGGGCTAATTGACTAATTATGTGTTTTGATAATTTGCAGAGCAGAATTTATTTAAATATCTTTTAAAGGATTGTGTCTGACATCTGAAGGGATTTTAGGTCAGCTTTTATTTTTTTTTTGTTATCCTCTATGGAGGGGAGGGAAAAAAAACCACCAAAAACCCCAAACCCTAAAACTTACTATGTTGTGTATGAGTGTGTATCTAACAGTTGTGCTGTTCTGTTTTGTCCCATGTCCTGTAACTCCCTATTGTTAAAGAAACCCCCACAGACCTATTTAAATTCGATACACCATATGCCATCTCTGATTTTTTATTTTTTTTTTTTTCTGTGTGTGTGTATGTGTGTGGTTTTTTTGTTCATTTTTTTGTTTTCTGGGGGTTTTTTTGGTTGGGGGTTTTTTTTTTGGTGTGGGTGGTTTTTTTTTTTTTTTTTTGGTCTCTCACTATGTTAATAACTAGGTAGTAATTACACTTGAAGTACTGCTCCTGACTTGAGATATTGCTATATGGTACATAATGTGAATGTAGAGCATTTCTCATCATGACAGTACTGGGTTGTCCTTCTCTTGGGATGCTCAAGTTGCTGTTGGTAACTTTATTTGCGTAAGTGGTCTAGTTTTATGTAGATGTGGGTGCTGAGTGTGTTAGTAATTACATATACTTCATGAAAGCAATGTGACTGCAGTTTCAGCAGGAAAAAGCCAGTTTCTTTTTCAGTTTTGATTACGTCTCATGATCAAAAAGCTGACTTGGTTTCAGTAAGGTAGCCCTCTCCAAGGAGCTTCCAAGTCTCTTTGAAGGAAGTAATCTGTGAATATAATCTTCCAAGCAGCAGAAGCTTTTAATTAGACCTTATAATTGGATTCGTCTATTCTGGAAAAATAAGCTGTGACTTTTTTGCTGATCAGCCTGTGGAACCCTCCTGTAGTGACATACATCTGGGGTCACTGTGGGAACCAGAGTACAGTGAAGAAAGAGAAGGAGCCTGACGGGCAAGCTTGCGGTAACCTGCAGTGCCAAGAGGCTCCCGATGGTGGAGCTCGGCTATTCCCGGCCGGCAGCCGCCCAGCCAGCGGTGTGGGCAGCAGCTCAAAATGAATCTTCGCTAGATGTTGCAGTAAATAAGTTAATTTTGTAATGCAATACCAACCATAAACTTTGAATTAAAAATTGAGTTTTAAATAGTATTTCACTTGAATCCAACGTGTTAAGGCTATTAATCACAAAACAGCACTGTAAATCTTGTAGTTACATTCATTCCTGCCCTTTTCTTTAGTGCAAGTTCTTTATCCAGTGCTGTTACAAGTGTTGAAGGAGTATTGCCAAAATACACAGACCAAGAGATGAGACAGAAATAGACCTGGACTGAACTGGAGTTCAGTCTGGAGAAAGAATTTAAAGAGCATTATGAATTGAATTGTGCTCAGTTCAGATTGTTGTTAACAAGGGGAAATAAACAAAACCAGAAAGTAATCTGATGACCTTTTCAGATGTTCAGTGGGAGCTGAAAGCTTGGGCAGACTTCAATAACTGGTTGCTGCTTCCATGCTGTACAGTAAGGAAGCTGTGGTTGTAGTCCTTATCAGCTGTTTATTCTTTACTGTAGACTGAGGGAAGCAAATTAGTCAAAGCTTGCATGCTGTATGGTGTCAGCAGATGTTGTCTGTTGTCCTCCCTCCCCTTGTGTCTACTGGTGCTTTGTCGTCTTAGAAAAGAAGCAAAATTATCTTCTGTACTATTTGCAGTACTGGACTGACAAGCATAATACTGAAATCCTTTATGCATGGAAGAGATGCGTATGAGTATAAGCAACAGTTCTGTATGCGCTTAGCTCACTGAGACAGCTCAAGGCTTGAATGTAGGGGACCACCTAGTTGTATGACACTCATAATCTCCATGGCTTTTTCAGTCCTTTGTCCTCTCTTAGGAACTCTCAGCTGAGACGCCAGCTGTGGCTGTCTGTTTTGTGATTTGGGCAATCATCCATTGAGAGCTGGCTAGAGGCAGGAGAAGTCATTTCAGAAATGAGGGCTGCTGGCCCCCTGATGAGAACAGACGTCCAGGGATGTTCAAATAACCAGGGGAAGGGAGGAGGAAGGTAGGTCTCCTGCAGATGCCAGGATTACAGAGTCTGTATGTTTGCTTGTCACCAGAATGAAAGGAGAAAGAGGGGAAAAAAAAAAAAAAAAAAAGCTGGTTTTAATCTTTTTACATTTGGGATCTTATGTAGTCACTGGAATTACTCTAAAATTTAACCACATGGAGTTGAGTTTTCTGCTTTCTTTGCCTCTTATTTGTATACTAGCAACAGGCAAAATCTTCTAGCCTACAAGTGGAAGCAGAGGGGATGTTCAAGTTGATTATTTCCTTGGAACAAGAATCAACCCATAGACCTATTTAATTCAAGATTTCTTCTTCTTATTTCTAAGAAGATGGTGGTTCCATGGTAAGTGTGATGTAGTACTACTTGTGCAAGGGGTTTGCACAATTCTGAGGCTGTTTTGTGCTTCACCAATTCAAGACAGAATTTGTAGGGAACAGATTTATTTTAATGGTCACTGAGTAGAAGAGGTTACTCTGCACACCCTGTGGTTTATGACTATATTTTTTTAGAAGTTAGAGTTAGCAGTGCACTAGTGATTACTGCACTGGGCATATCTGCATCTGATTTTTCTATTTTGTTATAGCATTTTGCTAATAATTTTTAGACAACTGCACTCAAGGCCCATAAGCTAAACTTAGCACTCATTGTAGACAAAAGATGGTAATGGATTTTATCTGCTGTAGGTCTCCAAGCTAGATTTTCTTTTCCAAGAAATGTAAACATATTTAATGCCTTTTTTTTTTTTTTTTAACCATTGTTAACTTCCCTCTTTCTTAAGAAGACACAGGCTCATAAAACTTCTAACAATGGGAAAAAACAGTGCAAACATGGTACTTATTAAAACACATTTTTAATATAACTTCTGTTAAATCTGTGGTCTCTGAATCCTCTTAAGCTGATATCTGCATATTAAAGTTAATAGTTGTAAGTCATGAGGCTGAAAAATTATTTAAAGGGGAACAAAAAAGTGGCTACATTAAGGAATCGTGAGTTTGCTGAGGCTGTTTGGCTTTTGTTTTATCTGATTAAGAATTTGGTGGAAAGTTGCTCACTGCAGTTCTTAGGCTCTTTAAAAATTTAATTATACCCAGGTTAAAGTCTGAAAACTAAAAGCGATAGAGTTATGAGGGAATGTAATTTAGGAAGAAACTTTAAATAGCTTATTACATGTTCTAGTGCTAAGCACCCTTCCACTGGAAGGGTCTTTCCAGTGGGGTGTGTGTTAGCCTTGGTTGACTCATGACTGTAGGCAGCATCTCCAATGCTGCTTGTGCTTCTGGAAAAATTCAGCAAGGTGTTTATCCACACAGCTCTCATCATCTTTAATGCGAGTTAAGGTTGTCCTTCACTTCAGAGCAGAAGGCCTTACTTTGTTTGTTTTTCCTAGGGGGCCGTTAATAATACCTATCCAGCTTATATTTTTAGAATCAGCGCTTGGTTTTAGTAGTCTACTACAGAAACATGCAACGAGTTAAAAGTGAAGCAGCATTTTAGTTGCTTAAATGGTTAAAACATAATGGTAAAAGATATTCTGAGTGTATGTGCATGTCAGCTGTTTGAGGAATAAAAATGTTCACTGTAAATTCAGATGGGAATTAAAAGTATTTTTCATTTAGTTGCACCTGTGATGCCATACTCTGGTGTTGGAAAGGACAAGAGAGCACTGTGAAACCTTTCTGATGGCTGCTCATGAGTGATCTGTAGTGGGGTGAAGTCCTGGTGTGTAGGACTCAACTTGCTGCTAGAAAATTAAAGGTTTCTGATTATGTGCCCTTAGGACAGACATCTGACTGGAGGCTGTTTCAGAGTAACTGTATCGTTATACTTATTTTCTTAATTCTTGGCAGGTAGCTACTCCTAGAAGTCTTCAGAAGAATTCTAAGTAGAGGTTAACAATGAATTGGATACAGAGAAAGAAGCTTGAGGACTGAGCACTAAATCAGATAAAGCTCAATGCTCAGCACTACTAGTAAACAGCTCTTGCTGAACAGTTGTATGCGGATTTTTTTGGCAGCAATCTTGGCTTAAGCATTTTAGCTGTCCCAGCTGATCATTCCAAATCCTTTGTCATATCTTCACTTCATGGTGGTAGAAGTACTTGAGAGTACTTGAGGAAGCACAACTGGAAGGCAGATCTGATACAAGAAATTTTTTTTGTATATATAAATAAAACATGGACAGGCAGGGGTGTGTATGTATATATGAAACCCATGTTAGTCTTCTGATCTCAAAAACTGTCAAAATTGCTATTGCTAGGAAGCAATAGTCAGATGGAAACGCAAGATGGGAACTGCTTAAACTGGCACTAGTCGTGAAATGAATGTATGTAACCATGCTCAATGTGTGATTTTAATTTTAATTTTTTTTTTTTTTTTTTCCCCTCACCATCAGACATCCATCTCAAGAGGCGAGTCTTGATGTATGTTAGAAATGTATGCTAGGGTACCTCCACTGGGTTACCTAATTCCCATTTGCATCATTGAAAATCTTTCCTTCTCCCCCCAGCCCTTTGCCATACACATATTTTCAGTGATCCCAGTAAATCAAAATCTCCCAAAATCGTGGGAAAAGAAGACATTTATTTGACTGCCTGAAGATACAAATAACTCATTTGCAGTTTGACCTGTAAATTCTTATTTATACTATTTAACTTGAACCATGGTACTTAAAGTACAATAAACGGGAAAAACAATGGTTGCTTTGTAAATGCAACTTCCTGATGAATATACAGTGATCTTTTTTATACGGCAGCTCCGAAAATGATTTTTCATGGGGGTATCAAAGTTTTCATAGTATGGATTTCAGCTTTCAAGGTATGCGTTTAAAAAATGAGCATGTTTTGCTGAGTGCAGATCCTTATTTTTCAATCAATCTTATAAATATAAAGAATATGCAAAATGATTGCCACTTAGGCGTTCTTTGTTTCATAAGGTGGGGTGAGGCTATATGTTTCTTGAGCTATATGCCATGTAATGAAGAAATAACTAAACATACTTTGATCCGTTCCATTGTAGGCCAGAGGGCTACACTTTCACTCCACGGCAAAGATGTGGTGCTGGTAAAAATCTGCATAATAAACATACTAATAAAGTAGTGGAATTGGAATAACGTGTTGTGTGTAATGAAATAGGAATGTAGTAAAAGGCTGTTGTAATTATATTTGTTGTTAAAATATCTTTTGTTCTTAAAATATCTTTTTTGTTGTTGTGGTTGTTACATGCTGTCCTGCTGTTGAGGTTGGTTGGTTGGTTGTTTTTTTCCTTCTTTCATTTGTAGTGTACTAGTTCTGAAATTCCTGTGTCCTTTAGAAGTATCCAAGGTGTGGAGGGTTTTGGGGGGATGTTGACGGGTAGTGTTTTTTGTGGTGTTGCAGCAGGGAAACATCCTTGTCCTGAATTAGAAGAAGGAACTTTGTGGGTGAGAGAGCTCCACAGGACTTGGCATCTCTGCCAAAATTCTTCTTTCAGCTACCAGGTAAAAATTAGAGCTTTCCCGCACCCCCCCACCCCCCCCCCTTCTTTTTGAAATATGTTAGAAGTGTATGCTAGGGTGCCTCCACTGGGTTACCTAATTCAAACAAATTCAGTATTCTGAGTGGATGAGAAGTGGGCAAATGGCTTCCATGTTCCTCTGATAGACCTCCTAAACCATCCAGCTATCCAGGACAGATAGTTGGTGCAGATGTCTTACATGGTCAGGATTAAGGGAGTACCAAATTTGTGATTACTGTCAGTATTAATCATGTGTGATTGTATGTCATTGGGTAATTTGTGGTTTTCCCAGTGTGCTTGCTGTTCAGCCTGTATATAAGCATGTAGCCATTTGACGTGTGGCACGTCATGGAAAAATGTCAGGGCCTTTCAGAATGGACAGTTTCTCAGGTTACTAGGGACTTTTCTCCTAATTTACAAAGGACATGTTTTTTATCAGATTTGCCCCAGAAAACAATTATCAGGGTTCTTAATTTCTGTCAAATGGACTTATGCTCAAATACCATAGTGGTTATGGTGAATGTTGTGATTTCAGTTTAGGAAGTCAGGGCTTTGTTCAGTAATGTGCAGCCATTCTTTTAAAGTATGTTCCCTTTCCTATGTTATCACTTTAGTGCGTGTGCAAATCAGCCTGAAAGAACTGACATTTATGTTGCGTTTTTGAGCCAAGAGTTTAGTTGCTGCCTAACAAAGACAAGTCTTGCTGTGTCAGAACCAAATTTTTTCAGCTTTTGCACAATCACCTCTAGAGGACTGGGGACAGCTTTGGAGTAGTGAGCAATTGGGAGACCTCCGTAAAGAACTAGTCCTGAATATTCCTATATTGGTGCCTGAAAGGGGATTAATATTTCAGCATCAGAACAGACATATTCTGTTAGAGTATTTCATGTGCCAATCTTTGCCTAAAGAACTACTGAAGTTGAAAAAAAGAATAAATGTTTTTTTCTTTTGCTTTACTTGGCATGTTTGCAGGATCTAGTTTCTGAGTAAATATTCTGTATTTAGAATGATACATTTGTAGCGATACATTTGTTACATTTGTAGCCATACATTTGATACATTTGTAGCGATACATTTGTAATGTATGCTTGATTTGAGGAATGTCTCTTTTGCGTGCTCGACTTCTCCATGTGGTTATTGACACTTCGGTCAAATTCGGATGTGGATAAATGTTCAATTAGACCTATGAATTTACTGGCTATGTGTGTGCCATTAAAGATGCGTAAAAGAGCAAAGCTATGCCATTGCTGCTTTTCTTAGACACTATAAGCTGTTTTGAGTACTGTCATATTGGTCTTTTTCTTTTTGCAGTGTCTGCTATTTCCTGTCAACTTGACTCTATGCTCTTTTGATGTCTTAGTGTAGTTTAATACCACAAAGCTTTTCAGCATTGTTTAGATGAAAGCTCCTACACAAGGTGAACTTTTACAGTGTGGTACTGTAAAACTGTTAAAAACTTCAAGTTCCTTCAGAACTTGTCAGGTTGAACAGGGCTTTGAGAAACCTGGAGTAGTGGATGGTGTCCCTGTCTGTGGCAGGGAGGTTGGAACTAGAAGATCTTTAAGGTCCCTTTGAACCCAAACCGTTTTATGAAATTCTGCCTGAACTTATCTTCCTGGTTAGCATCATGAACCATCAAGATCATGATGGAGAATTGCTAAGAACAATCCTTCATCATGATCTTGATAATTCTTCAGCAGTGCTGTAGTTTAGCATTACACAGGCATTAGTGTCTCAACTACACTGAGTCTCGGACCTGCCTCTCTTCTACAGAGCCAAGACCATATTGATGACTGCAGCTTGATTTAGACTTTAGTTTTTGAGGTTCTTACTGTATCAGTAATTTAACCTTCTACAAGAACTTTCTGTGGTCCTTTGAGAGAACTTGCCATTCTTTCCTGAAGCCCTTTTTGGAAATAGTTCCTCTTCTCACTTTTATCTATTTTGAATGCTTTGAAGGCCTGTGTTTACCTGCACTGATGAAATGGTCTTGCTTGGGATGCACTTTAAGGTAGCAGAATGAGGATAAAAGGAAATTAACTTGGTGAAGGCTATTACCGCTTTTTTGGCGAGCAGGTCATATAAGCTGGAGGTCCAGCAATGTGTAAAAGATGGTAGATGCTGTGGTTTTTGGTACAAGTTGGTGAGCATTCAGATGGTGTGAATCAGTCAGGTCATCATTTGGACCTAGAACAGTGGGCTTGTGAGCTACATGGGAAGAGTACTGGCTAACTTTCATACAACTGAGAGAAGACCAGGTCATGTAGATAGAGAACTGATGCCAGCCCAAAGTTGGATGGTTGTTGCCATTCCAGACACCTGTATCAGTAATCAGTTAGCTTAGTGCTACCAAACTGACTGTACCTGTAGTAAGTTTACATGAAGTACTAGCATCATTGCTTACAACTGGAAGTATTCCTGATGTCCCTCAAAAAAGAGCTCATTGTCGAGTGACATGGTTGCTGTCCTACACAGGGAGTGTCCTTGTCATTCATGTTGCTGTTGTTTATTCCTTAGAGATCATTATTACTAAAAATGTGAATGACTGTTCACTCCTTCTGGGGCCTTGCCCGGCCTCAGGGGAAGTTGGTGAACTCTGGCCTTCTGCAGAACTCACTGGGGAGATCTGCCCTCTTTATGGCTCCTGTGAAGTTCTCGGTTCTGTCCTGACAACTGATAAACTCTCTATTTGGGGCTGAGTAGGCCATACTCCCTCTCTAATCTTTTACCTAGGTGCCGTTTAAAATAATCTGCTCTTAACTGAGCTCACACCAGAGGGCAGCCAGAGCTTTGGTGTGATCCTGCTGGCAAGGGCTTGGGCTTGGCATCTATGCGTGCTGCCCGAGGAGAAACAAGGCAAAATTCTCATCCAATCTAAACTGGATGTGCTGTTTTAGCTTAGCTGAAGTGATGCTGCTTTTCAGCCCTTTATTTTATAGGGGAAGAAAGCCTTTCCAAGGGATTTACTGCTCTAGAGTTGAAAAATGTAATCCCTCAACTGACAGGCAATAATGAATCTGGTGGCTTTACTGTATATATAAACCCCATTCTATTAATGCTTTAGAACAGTGGTTGGCAAGGGATAGATTTGAAGCAAAACAATTTGGAGATAGCTTTATTACAGGCATTTACTTCAAAGAATATCCAAAGGAGGATGGTACCTGGTGGAGTGGTAGGAGCAGGGGCATGGCAGGATGAAGTACATGGAGGAATGGCTCATCCCTTATAATGGTTCTTTTAATGACAGTGTAGCACTTTAGTAAATAACATTCGCAGATAAATGACTCAAAGCCAAGCCATGCCCTGTCCTGCCCTGCTTCCACCCTTAAAACAGTTTAATATTCTAAGAAAGGTTTTGTGTGATATCTTGGGTGACTTTCAAATAAATTAAAACCTACACTTAGCGAAAGGCGCTCATAAATAGAGGCCACCCAGCAAATGCATGTGTGATTATAGTAGACTTCAGTGATGGCTGTTACTGAAACACCAGTGAAATAAAATTTTGGACTGTTTAAAAAAGAAAAATGTCTAGATTATAAGGAAGATAAGTACATATTACTTTTAGAGAGCTTGGAAAGCACTGAATGGTCGTCTGAGGCAGCAATTCCATGTAAAAGCTGTGTTAAATTGGTATCACTGCAGTTTTATGCTGTTATCCTGACAGCATAATTGTACCCCATTTTATATGTTGGTACTCAGCTGATCTCTTTGAGTGGTTTGGAGGCACTAAACCAGCAAAAACCTACCCACTTTTTTCTTTTTGTGTCTATTTATTTATTTCTTTTTGGCTTAGTACCCTAACACAGCTTGCTGAGTGAGATGAGTGCTATTACTGGCACAAGGAAAGGGCAGGAATGCCTGCCCATGACAGGGAAAGAATGAAGTGCATGAGTGCCAAGACAGATTAAGGTAAACTGTCAGGAAATCACAGCCATAGGAAAACAGCTGGTTAGAATCACATTTGATACCAATTAGGAAGGCAATTGTTGAAGAGGCAGAGGGAGGCTTGTGGTACAGCTAGTGTGATTGGGAAATGCTCAAATATGTGCTGCTGTTACACACCCTGGTCCACAGTCCAGTCAACTTCAATTTGATGTCCTGCTGTTTCTCAATATACAAAGACATGGCAAACACCACAAATAAAGTTGATTTTGCTTCAGTTTTCTGGCAAGTGCTGCTAGATATGCTGAGGTTGGGCATTGGACTCACACCAGGCTTTTCAAGTTAAAGGGTACATTTTCTGGAAAAATACATGATTTTTTGGTTTGGGGATTTTTGTTCCCTTCTGATTACTAGAAGCAATTAAATGATTGGTCAAAATCAAAGGCTAAAGAAACACAACACAACGCTTTATTGCTTTATGTGCCTGTAAGTGTTTAAGACACCTAGAAATTGGTAATACTGGAATGATATTAGGATTACTAGATTTGGAATTGTAGACTTCAGTGCTGGGTCTATCATTCTCTATTACTTCTTTCTGTTAAATGCTTTTTTAACTACCAGATTTTTATGAATCTGAAACAGCTCTTTACTTGAAGTTGACTTTTAATACCTTTGTGTTTTTCTCTTTTTCTTTTTCTCCCCCCCCCCCCCAGAAATTGGCCCAGTGACAATAACCACAGATCCCAAGAAATTTCAATTTGAACTTCGGGAACTTTATGTTCAGGTGAGTAACCTGTTTGTTCTCTATGTGTTTCTGGCAAAGGCCCTGTTTCCTCCCTCTAATCTTTTCTTTTATGTTGATGTTCCTGCTATAATGTTTTGTCAGGATGTAGGCAATTTATATCTGTCATTTTACCTGCACAAACTGTCATTTTCCTATTCTATGATCACCTTAATTTATGATTATGGTCAATTACTTTGTCTTAGTTTACATCATTGTATAAGGACTCAGTTCAATAACTCAAGAAAGAATAGTTAGACAATGCTAACATTTATTTTGCATTTTAATTAGTCCTGCCACTTGTTCAAACACTTATGAACTGTTTTACTGTGTTCTGGAACTTATTTCCCATGAAAACCCTTCATTAGCTTTAATTAATTTATGTACAAAACAACTGGAAGACCCATCAAGTATTACTTCGGTACTGCCTTCACCGCCATGCATTACTTAGCACTTACTGATTCAAAGGTATCAAGGTGACTTGGATATTCTCGTCTAATTCAAACCCTGTGAATTATTTCTATAGCTGTGCTCAGGAGACAAGTGGCAGTTCTTGTACTAGCACACCAGCATGTCTCCCTTGGTGGACTTTCTCTGGGTGAGAACAAACCACAAATGACACCTGGATCAGGTGATGGAAAGAAGGGGATGTATTGGAATGGAGTTACCCTTACTGAAAGAAAATACGATTTGTCTTTTCATCAAGGAAAATGCTTCTGACCTGTGGAGAACCTTGCTGGAGTCAGTGCTAGACAGGCTCTCCCTTTGAAACTGATACATGGCGTAATCCCTGTAATAAAAGATTGTTTGAAAGCCAATAGTGCTAGTTTGTGAAGAATACATAGCTCAAAAGTTGGCAGAAAGATTGAAATTCAGAGAAAACAATAGTCAATTTTCAAGGAGGCAGAAAACGCCAGCTGTAATGCTTTTGTCTTTCACAGAGAAATTTAAACTTTAAAAATCCTTTCTGTCTTCGTTTTTTGGTTTTCTAAATAGCTATACTGGAAAATAATTGCAGCTATTTGTAAAAGGTATATGAGTTAGATGAAGCTTTTGGGAATTTAAAACTCTTCATTTACAAGCAAGTTGTTTAGAAGTTAATGAATTTCAGGTTTTTTTCTTTAATCCTGATTGCATATTTTGTAATTACTTTCAAGATGTGCTCATTCACCTAATTTAAGATATTCACTGCCTTGCATTCATTCATTATATTGGTGAAGGGCCAAAACATAAATCTAAAAAGTGGTTAGAGCAGGACTGATGGGTCATATTTCAGCAGTTCTCCCAGAAAATGTGAATACTTCGTACATGCTTGTTATTAGTATTTTCTCTAGAAAGCCAGTTAAAAGATACAGGAATGAATATTGTGGAGGTAAAGGAAATTTTAAGGTAGATTCATTTTGAAAAAGGGTGTAGAGTAAATATTAATGAACACATACGTAAGAGTCCTTAAAACATTAGATCAAAATATGCTTTCCAAGAATACGGCAAAAATTGTCCTCCCTGGATGTCAGCATAAGTCCAGCTCTTGTTTTCCAACAAAATTTATCTGGTTGCAGAACAACTGGGAGGGTCTGTATGTGGCATTAGAAATAAACTTTTGGCTGGCATTTGACATGAGGTAAAAATTAGTCTGTATATATTTCACTGAAGAATCTAGGCCCTGCTCCTTCTACATTCGAAGTAGTAAAGATATTCCTTTGACACCTTGTAAGTTGATCCTATATTGCCTATGTTTCATCTGTAATTAACCATGAATCATTCTTATGGACAGCTGGACAGCATGACAATAACTTGTACTTGGGTAGCAGTGGCTTGTTAGGGGGCTTTTTTTTTTTTTTCCTCCTTTTAGAGTTAAGCAGATTCTTTGTGTATTCTTGTATTAAATACAATTTTTACAATGTATACCTATTTGAATAAGCAATATACTTCAATCTTGTCTCCATAAAAATCTCTTAAAATATGTTCACATAGTTTGAGTGTTACGTGATCCTATAACACAGATGCCAATACACTTGCATCAACAACAGCTGTGAAAAGGCCTTATCTGAGTATTTCTTGGTATAAAAATGACAACTTAATGAAAGTAGTATTCTGTAAGAATTGTTGCTAACACTTCTTGAACTGGATACTAAGCTTATCTTTTTGTAAGTGGGTACAATGTCATTTAAGTGAATAGTTACATAAATATTTAAATTTAGACATAAGAAATGTGAACGGTGCAGATGAGCTCAGCTAACAACCTAAATTTCTCTGTGCCTGTCAAAACTGAATGGAGAATGAGACTTGCTGAGCTTTACTCACCTCTGTCTTCCCAGAAAACTTCACAAGGTAATTGAAACCATATTTAACTGCAATTTGGAGAGAAGGACAGGAAACATTTAAAAGAAATTTTTCTTAATAAAACTAATACATTTCTGTTTCATAGTTCTGCTTAGCTGCGTTTTGAGAATAGCCCTCTTCTATGTTATGAGAATAAAAGAAATTCATGCTTGTTTTCGGAATGAACATTTAGCTCAGCAGTGCTTTTCCTGTTATTTGTAGAAAAAAAATATAGAATATTACATGAGACAATAATGTAGTAACTTAAAGTAGGAATACAGATTTTCTTGTTCAAGTAGGTGTCTGTATAAATTAGCTATTATCTTGATTTTGCTTACAAATTAAAGCTTTATGTAGAAGAGTCTTTTGCTGAATATGATGTTTGCTTTGCAAAAGCAGGAAAGAAATAACTTGGATATACTAATCTGTCCCATAGGATTTTTCAAGCACTGCCAAGATAAGGTTCTGCCATGTGTCAAAAATGATTTTGGAGAATTATCTCTTGAATTTCAGGCTGTCTGGAGTCTACCACTTGCTTTTCCCATACAAATAAGACTACATTTAGAAAGAACAACTTATAGAAAGACCAATGGTGATGTACCTATTCTTTAACATGGATGAGAAGTTTATTGATATTCTTGCTTTGAAATGGGATTAAAGATACTGATGGATTAAAAATTGTTACTGACATCAGCATTTCATTGAGGGCAGATGAAATTCTTAAGGGCTGGAGACTGTGGGAGGCCAGATATTTTGGTTTGTGTTTGTATGAATGTACATTTCAAAACATAATTTTTGATGGCATCTCAACAATTAAAATTAGAGGCAACAATTACATTATCTTTTTTTAGTTCTTCCTCCCCAGGATTTGTATATTAGAAATAAAAGAAATAACTTTAATATTTAAACTTGAAAGTGCAGAAGTCCCTTGCTGTTTGCTGAGGCAGGTTTTGCAATTTCTGTTCAGCTCTTTAGAAAGTTCTGTCTTCAATATGCCAAGTTAATTTTTATATAATTTACAGTGAACTTTTATTTAAAGAGTATTTTCCTCTAATTCTTCATTTAGGAACAGATCCTTTCACAGAAAGTCGAATAAAGTCATACTTGGAAGCATTCTGATTGAGCATGTGGTCTGAAAAATCTCCAGCTATGCAGCTGTCTACTTAGCAATACAGGTCACTGGGAACACCTCACTTGTGCCCTCTCTGCTGAGCTCCCTGCACTGGCTCCCCATAGTGTGAAGTCCAGGCCAAGTTCTTACTGTTCTGATTTCTAAAGGTCCTCCTGGAGCTTAGCACTGCTTGCCTGAGATCATTTCCCATCTGCATCTACGACCATGACCTCCTGTGACTGCTGCATACTACCAGAGCAATCAAATTGTCAGCCAGGAAGGGAGCGTGTGATCATAGGAAATGGAGCTGTCACAAGAGCTGAAACTAAACAAAACTTGGTGCTCCCAGAGAAGATAGGACTGATTATGACACCAAGCATTTTCAGGGCTGACCACAAAGCTTTGTTTGACTTTTATTTCCCCTAAAGAACTGTTGCAGTGGCTGCTTATGTGTGTGAGTCTGTGATAGCACTCTGCAGAAACTATACAATGCTTAGGATAAAAGAAGGTGAATAAATTATTAGAAGCTGAGAAAGTATCTGTCTTAAATGTCCCAAAAGAAAGTAACTTATTTGGTATGTTCCTTTTTTTCTTAGAAAAAATGTTTTGTTTTTCTTCTAATCGTGAACAGGGTGGTGGAGACTGTCCGGAGATGAGCATAGGGGCTATAAAGATCGCTCTAGAAATCTCTCTTCCTGGTTCTTTCATCTATGTATTTACCGACGCACGATCCAAAGATTATAGACTTACCCATGAAGTACTTCAACTCATTCAACAGAAACAGTCACAGGTACAGAAGAAGTTTACATTTTGAGCTGGTTCATATATTTAAAGCCTTGTTTTCTTAATATTGAAGGGTAAAATTTTTCTAAAGTGAGACTCAGTGAAATCTTTTTACAGAGTGGACCAAAATACTACTGTTCTAGGGATTTTTTTCTTTTTTTTTTTTTTTTTTTTTCCCTGCCTTTAAGTAGCGTATTAATGGATCTGGTTAAGAAAAAACTTGAAGGAGCATTCCTTTTAATATTGTGAATTAAATAGGGAAGGGAAAATGTGGGCCCTCTCCTTAAGGAAACTGGGAAACGTGGTTGGCTGGGGACATGGAGAAGGCTGAAGTACTCAATGATATTTTTGCCTTGGTCTTCACTGGCAAGAGTTCCAGTCACACTACCCAAGTTGCAGAAGGCAGAGGCAGGGACTGGGAGAATGGAGAACTGCCCACTGTAGGAGAAGATGAGGTTTGAAGATCCCAAGAGCTGAGCTTGTTCAGTGTGGAGAAGAAAAGGCTTTCTGGAGATCCTCTAGCAGCCTCCTGATATCTAAAAAGGGCCTACAAGAAATGTGGAGAGGGACATCTTATAAGAGCAAGTAGTGATAAGACAAGGGGGAATGGCTTTAAACTGAAAGAAGGTAGATTTAGATTAGATATCGGGAAGAAGTTCTTCACTATGAGGGTGGTGAGACACTGGCACAGGTTGCCCAGAGAAGCTGTGGCTGCCCCATCCCTGCAAGTTTTCAAGTCAGGCTGGACGGGGCTAAGAGCAACCTGATCTAGTGGAAGATGTCCCTGCCTGTGGCAGGGATTATGTTTATTATGATTATGTTTAAGGTCCCTTCCTACCCAAACCATTCTACGATTCTAAGAAGTAGTGTAACTGAACCTTCTACCAGTGTATTCTTGGTCAGCTTACCACTTCTGCATATGTTTTTATGGTGTTCTGAAGTAAGTACTCTGTGAGGTATAAGCACTGACAGACGAGTATCATTTCTAAAGCAATTCTTGTCTGCTTCTTTTCTTCATTGCTCTTTCCTTCAGTAGTGAGTGCAATATGGCTGTCCTTCCTGCAGAGTAACATGAACCTATGCCAAGTGATACAATTCTTTTGTCATGCCTTAATGTTGTCTTTGCAATGTTTTCCTGAAGTTTGCACCATGTACCAAATGATGTTTTTGGTGGTGGTTTGTTTTTTGTTTGTTTGCTTGCTTGCTTGTTTTTCAATATAGGTAGTATTTGTGCTGACTGGAGATTGTGATGATAGAGATCATATCGGGTACAAGGTCTATGAAGAAATTGCCTCAACAAGTTCTGGTCAAGTTTTTCACTTGGACAAAAAACAAGTTAATGAGGTAACTTTGCTTGAATTCTTAAATATACAGAGAAAATCAGGCAGAGGCTTATACTTTAAGTCTTTAAATGACCTGATCATGGGTTAGGAAACATAAAGGGAAATTCTGTGTGTTCTACTGTCAGTGTATGGACTCCATCCCACCTTTCTCTTCCTTCTTTTTCTACCTGTGATATTGGGATGTAATTCTGTGACTTTTATTTATGTTAGGGAAGTGTAAACTGCCATATCTGAACAGAACCTCACCAATTCCCCTCTGCCTATGCCAGAAGGCTTCCAGGAGGACAGCCTTTAGAATAAGGAGCAGTTCTGTGCTCTGAATAGCCCTGTGGTTTTGCTTCTTTGAATAAGAGTGCAGTATTGGCTTTAAATGAGCATTTTGTTAGCAAGGAAAGAATTACTAATAAGCCTGGACAAAAGCGTTCCTCATATCATAGACAGATAGGTGTGAGCTAGCATGTTTCCACTGTTCACAAAGTGACTGTGGTAACTTTTTATTTGAGTTTATTGTTTTAATACTTTTGACAGCTCTGTTGACCTACTGGTAATTGTGATTGCTGACCTACAGCCTTGCATTACTGTTTTCTTTTGAAAACTCTAATGAATCTTAGAGGCAGCAATGAAATTTCAATAGTGCATGAGAAAATAATTTGGAGAGAGATGAAATCACATGTTAGTTATCTGGGGAGCTGGAATTGTTTAGAAGTGTTGTAAACATTTTTCCTTTGACTTCCTGGTATACGGCAATAACTAGATGAGGTTTTTTATTAAAAAATTACTTCAGTTTGTTCTTTTTCTTTCTTTCCTGGGATTTGAACAATGAGAGAGAAATTTTAACAAATGATGGAGATAAATTGCAGTTTTCTACGATTGTTGCCTAGAAAAATGAAAGTTCCTATTGGGGATATTATAAGGTATTGGCAATGGTGATCAAAAGGAGAAACTTCCCAAAGGATTTATCCTCCAAAAGTTAGTCTGAGGAAAAGAAATTAGTTGTTGGAACTGTGCAGTTCCTGACCTGCATTTTGTTCTTATTTGTGTATGAAGAGTAAAATGTGTCTCTATGAGACTCCATGAAATCCCTTTTTACAGAAGGGATACTGCCAATGGGAAATGCTCTTTGCCAGGACTGAAGTTTTAGGATAAAGTTTTCATTTGATCTGTTTTTGTTCTCTTCTGGTGTTCAGAGGTGAAAGTGAGCAGAAAAAGCCGCTTGTAGGTGGTAGGCAACATCATGTTCTTAAGTGTAGCTGGCATGAACTGTGGTGTTGCTGCCTGCCTCTGGCTTCTGAACTTCTTGGCACTTTCCTATTTCCAAAAATACCAGCTTCTGCTTGAATGGTTAGTCTGTCTTTGACTAAGGTTTTAAGCAGAGGATTTCAGTAGCCACTTTCACCTCCTGCCTGTCTCGTCTTATCATTTCCTTTGAGCAAATAATGGTGTCCTCATCTGCAGGCTAGATGGCCTATGGTCTGCACAACAGCCAGATATTGATATCAACAAGTATTGATAGCAGTAGGTGCTAATTCTCGCAGGGTTTTTTGAGGGAGAGGGAAGAATACACTGCTCTATATAATTGTATCTTCTTTCAGTGGCCTTTAAGAGATTGCCTAGGTAAAAAAAACCTCTAAATCACTTTCAGAAGTCTTCCACAATAACTGCTGAACAATTTGCATGAAAAACAAAACCAAAAGACTCTGAAATAATTTTAGTGATCATTGACCTTACATAAAGCTGTGTCTGGCCTAAGGGACTGTGAAAATGAGTTGACTAAAACACTGTCATCCCAGCGTTTTCAGATGAAGATTTCAGTTCTGGATCAGAAACCCTGCTTTCAAGGAGCATATCCACCAATGAGTGGATGAAAATGAACAGGAGATGTAGTAATCTGAATCAGCTGTTCATGCTATATCCTTCAGGCAATATTCAACAGAAACAAACCTTGCCCTCCTTTTTATCTGAGTAGTCAAAATGATGTGTAAAGAATTAAGTTTATAAATGCTAAAACATATTCACTGTTTTGGGCCTAGAGACAGCCAGTGCTGAATTGTAAATTAGGAAAGAGCTATAAAGTCACTGACTGAATACCCTGCCAAACCAATGCCTTGTTTTGTTAAAACATTCTTGATTGCTCTACCCTAGAAAAACCCCAAACAAAGCTATTTTTAGCATATAAAGTTTCAAACCGTTACTTTCATGCTTGCCCTTTGTGCATTAAGAGGAGAATGAGGCAATATAAGCTACAAGGAAACACAATAAAACAATACTTGATACTTATCCAATGCCTGTGTGATCGAGAAGACTAAGAGAACTTATTGCCTTTTTGCACTTCTGAAAAAGATATTATGATCTCAAATACTACAATTAACTTAGTCACTATTATTGTCAATTGAGAAAGTTGTGTTGGGTTGTTCCACCAAAGCATGTATACATGAAGACACAAGTATCTTCACTTATTTGCTGAATGAAGCTCTTCTAACAGTATGAGAGGAAGGTCATATTTTGGCAAACTTGCCATGGTTTCTATGCATTAGATTAACAGAATATTCTTACTGTCCAAAACATGAGTTTTATTTTTACTATGAAATTCTTCTAGATTTTCCCTTTATTTGGGCTATCAGGTGTACTACCATCTTCAGAGGTAATTCTATACTCAGAAACCATGACAGGTTTCTACTAGAGGCCAAATATATTTTCATCATATTTGGTAAAATCTGATTATCTGATTCCAGGTCTGTAAGGTAATAAGAGTATTTTGTGATCAGATCCCTTAAAAAGGAAAGGTTTACTGTTCAAATTTTAGTTTTAAAGTACTATTAAAAACTTGAGAATGCTGCTGTACTTAAATACCAATTGAATGGTCTTTGCTTAGTAGTTTTTCAAGCTGCTCTCTAGTTTTGAGATTTTTTATTTTTAATGCTACTGAATCAGTTCTAAAATTAATGTCTTTCCATCCAAATGGGCTGCATCATTCTTATTTTGGTTCCAACACCTTGGAAAGGTAGGTATACTTGTTTTATCAAACCATTTAAATCCTGATCTTGAAAGGTGTTTCTTTAGAGTGAGATTTCCTTGGCTGCAGTGAGGTTGCAGAGGTTAAATTCTCCTGTTAGGAACAGATTCTATATTTTCATAACCATATACAATTTTATTTATATCTCTCCAGAAAGTACTAATTTTAACTTGATGTTATATGACACCACACTTACTTATTCCCCTCATAATAGAGCATTGTAAGGAAATTCCTGTAAATAATTCTGATGCCTAAAGGTTTGAACTGGTGCCATAACTGGTGTTAAGATGAACAGTGATCATCATCAGAGTATGAATTTGATACAGCTTAAAAACAGTGGAGATTAATTAGTCATTGGTTGTTCACATCATGCCTCCAGGTCATTTTGATTGTTTGTGGTTAAAATGAGTCATTACTGTGTCTGAATTGCATGGCTAAAGCCGGGAGTTCACAAGAACTGAGAGTGAATAGTAGTTTTCCATTTCTTCTAGTATTGAAACACTTACTTTATTTTTCTTATTCTAGCCTTCCTGTAGGAATGGAAATTTTTTCCTAGGCTGCTTAAAAATGCAGCTTTCTTACTGATTTTTGAAATAAGTAGAAATAGATGTTCATATACAGAACATTGAGCTGAGGAGAATTAAGAGGACTGTGTTGACTTTGGTGGAAAAAGGGATTTTGCAGAGTGACTTGAAAGGTGGATGAGACTGAGGGGTCGGGGGGGGGAAGGAGTTTTGAATAGGTAACAAGTCTGTGAATAAAGTGTTGATGTGAATGAGAGGAGATCAGGAGGGGACTGAAGACCGGGATAGGGCAAAATAGGTAACAGAACATGTTAAGAGGAATGGTGCAAAAGGGGTCATTCTTCAAAGGAAGGTGCAGAAGGTTAATGTCTGTAAGATCATGTGGATCTGAAACTGAGTCCAGTATTCTTCACACTCATGAATGCTTTGCTGCAAATGCAAATCTAAAACCCAGTGGAAAACCATCCTATTTCTCCTGGCTGTTGGTTCTCGTAGAGAACGGCAACCTGCAAGTTATACCGACACAGCTTAGGTTAATGTTGAAGGTCTGTAGTGTGTTATGAACCGCGTGTATGCTTGGATGATGCTACATGAGGAAGCAATTTTAAATTCTGTTCCACTTTGTTAAAAATGTAAAAGGCCCCTCCACTGTTTTACAAGAATAATAGGAAGATGACAAAGTCAAAAGCTCAAAATTACAGCTTAGAAAAAAGGTTTCTTGCACAGCCCTGTTTCTTGCGTTCTCTTCTCCCACCATCCCAAACAGTATCCATTTTCACAGAAAAACAAGGAATGGTTTTATGGGAGAGACAGCTGAATATTGCCTTGGATAATACACTTCTACTCTGAAAATATGTATTGTACAGTGAATGCCAAACAAGGAAAAAAAAAACGTTACAGCTGTCCTTTCTCTGTTTTATATGGAACTTGTGTTCTCTGGAAAAAAAGAGACTGTGATCATGTGCATAAGCACTGTCATGAACCAACTGCAAAAGCATAATTTAAAGACAGTTGAAAGGAGGCACGCTTTATCCCTGTGTTTCCTAACTTTGAGGAGCTTGAGATTCAACACCAAAAATATGCTTAGTTTATGATTTATCTTCATAGTATAACTTTCACATGCTCTGAATCATATTTTTAGATATGCACTTAAAAGCATTATTAAAATATTTTTCTCTTTAGGTGGAAGAGAAAAATAAGCATAATAAGTATATATACTTAAGCAATGAAACAGTTAACTTCAAATCCTGTTGGAGAAATATTCTTGAGACCCAGAATAAACAAAGGGGAATAGAGACCATGCTCCATAGATTTTCCAGGTTTCAGTATGCATTCCAAGAAATGACCTGACAGCAGGGCAGGTTGCTAGAACAAAATCTCTGGAGGAATGTTATAAATTATTTCTGTATTTGCCCTTACCCCTGAAATAATATTAATCAAGTGACATTTTGGCAGAACAACAAAGCTGCTGTTGTTTTGGGGGCTTTCCTAAGGGTCCCAATGGAAAAAAAATCCCACAACAATCTACTTCCAAACCAGTGTTACAACAGTATTGCAAACCTCTATGGAATGACAGAGTTGGGAAATGGATCTTGCAGAGTTGCCTATTGAACTTTTGAGGAAAAATTTAACTATACAAGCAAGTTACTGCCAGACTTTGGGCAGCTGAATTATCCTGTTGCTTTGCATTTTCTGTTTTGAAATTGAAAAACTCTTAGAAACTGAAGTCAGGTTCTACTCTGTATTTAAGACTCTTACTTGCCCTCAGTAGCTTCTACTTCTGATATATACCTGGGCTCAAACCAAAGATGTTCTTGCTTTCTTTTTTCTGAAATGACAGTTGCACAATATAATTCTTTCCTGCGATGATGCATTTTATTTTAAAGGAATTTTAGCTAGGATTTACAGCATTTTCTGTAATATTTAAGTACTTCATTGCTTCATCTGTTCATGTAACACTCCTGTGTGGTGTGGCTAATGTAACAACTTGGCAGTTATGCAAAGTAATCGCACAAACTAGAAATACAAAAATGAGGACAAAACCCTTGTCAGCTTAGTCAGTGTACAATTGTAGGAACTGGAAGGTCTAAAAATCATACTTTATATAACTAGATCAATATTTATGTATATATAAATGTATATAAAAATACATTTCCATATGCCTGAGGTCAGTCATAGTTGGCATAATATGTGTTTGAGAGCCCATGCATAAAGCTTAGTGTTGGTTGGAGCTCCCTCAAGATCTTGAGCCAGCCCAACTTTACTTTGTATTCACAGTAAGTCAAAATATAAAACGTGTAAGTCTGCTTTTCAGAGCTTCATAGATTTCAAAAGCAAACTCTTAAGATTTTCTCTTTTTTTTTTTTTTTTTTATTTTTTTTCTTTCCCCCAAGGTAGCAAATGGTAGGAGTTACTGAAGTAGGAGGTACTTCTTTTAGATTCTTGGCAGTAATTTGTTTTAATGTCCTCATCTGACTACTCAGTTGTTGGAATGAAAGAAGAAAGATCAAATTCTCAATTGTATACTGGGTGGAAGAGTTCAATCCACTAACCACTACCTCCTTTGGAAAAATCCATAACAACTAGTCCCTGTCATCTTCCACTTTATGTGCCCAGAAATACAAGGAAAGATAATAGAATTAAGTGTATGTTATTAATACTGAAAGATAATCAGAACCAGAAGAACCTCATGATGTGCTTCAAGAGCACATGTAGGTGTTCTCATTCTGTAAGATACACAGATGACCACCTAGTATCCTTGAAATTTGTTATACATCTGAGATGAAACTAGGGCAATACTTTTAATTTTACATTTATTCCATTGGGTAGATTATCAAACTGTAGCAGGTGAGCAAAGGTGTCTACAAGGCTCTTGCATAGTGGAAGACTTTTCATTTATAACAAAAAACATCTTGGTGAAGATTTAAACAGAAAAGTTTGACCTTAATCTCTGTTCTGGACTCAGATTGGATCTTGGTAAAAGTTCAAATATTTTTACATCCCCAGAATTTGTGTTCATTGCCTGCAAATTATCTAGCAGGAACCACAAAACAGTGTGTACTCAGTTGAAAATTCTCTAAATTCAAACTCAGCTGGTTTAAATTGATCTAACAATCCAAGACTAAGGTGTTTGTGGTTTTTTGTTGTCTGGGTTTTTTTGGTGGTTTTTTTTTGTTTTGTTGTTGGTTTTTTGGGTGTGTGTTTTTTTTTTTTTTTTTTTTTAAATTTCTTTTGGAAGCATTTTTGGAACCAAATGTATAATTTCTAAAGGTAAAACTTCAAATTGGCTGGATCTTTCTGAAGCCTGTTCCAGGCTTGTCTAAAGTAAACACAGTTGCTCAATAGCTGGTGTCACTAGCTGTTGCAGAAACTGTATTTGTCTCATGGGTCATGTTACTTCATGGGTTTTGAGTAGTTAATAGTTGATTTTACTGTTACTTTTTTCTGTTCTTTTGAAAGCACGCCCAAGTACCTTGCTTGTGCAGACCCTTATGGAGAGGGCACACAACTCTCTTGTTACACGGTCAATGCTGTTTCATTTCACATTGTGTTGGGAGCATTCACCATGTCTCAGGTTAGGCATTACTGATAGGAGAGGATAATAATTTATGAAAATGTGCCCCCACCATTTCAAATGCATTTTGAATGATGCCCTTCACTTTATTTCACATTTGCATAAAGGTTGCTGCGCATTCAAACTATAACATATAAGAACAAGTTAACTTTTATTTAAAATGGGCTAGAATCTAGTTTCTATCACAAAGTTATCTTACACAGAAACCTAGGGTATAATCCATCTTTTTAAATTGAAAAAGTGTGCAAATTATGCCCAACAAGCCGAGGAAAAGGTTTTTCTGGGCTAGTCTGTTGAATGCAGTCCTAGAACTAAGGATTTACTCTTAAGCCCTCTATTGCTGACAGATGACAGGTTTAGTTTATTGTTGGTTTCCAAGTCTTGCACACTGGCCAATTGAACTGGTGTAACCGAATGCTCCTTTAAAAGATGTTTCTGAATGCAACTGTCGTTAACTATTTTGACAGGCCAGATGTTTTCTGGGGGAAGGTTGCATTTTTTAGTTGCAGTGGGCTAGTCTTGACTAACACCTGAGCTCCCACTCAGTTGCTTGCTCACTCCCTGCAGCTGGGCAAGGAGAGAAAGTAGGAGGAATGAGTGAGAAACCTTCTGGGTCAAGAAAAAGACAGGGAAATCACTTACAATCACCATTGAGGTGAGAGCAAAAGAAACTTGACTTCAGGAAAATTAATTTGTTGCAAATTGAAATAGATATTTAATTACTCATTCAGGTAGTGGGAAACAAACAAGTATGAACACTTTTCCCTTCCCTTTCCCAAGCTCAACTTCACTCCTTTGTTTTCTGTTAGACCTCTGCTTTGCCCACTTTCCTCTTCCCCTTCTCCCCTCCATTGTTAATCATTGGTTGAAATGTTGAAAGTTAAGGACTATAATTCTGTAAGGCACAAATTTGGGTTTGGTCACAAGAATTTAGCTTCTAAAATGTTGTTCCCCTATACTCTTGCCTGCTGTGCCTAATAGTAATTAGTATTAGATGTTTTTGAGGGGAGGGAGGGGAGGAAATTGAACAAGTCCATAGATGGCAATTACTCAGTACATATGGATAAGGGAGCTTTCCTTCTTGCTTCAGATAATCAGTAGTTAGTTGACCACAAATATGCATAGATTTGTACCCCTAACTCCATTTTAAAAGTGTACACTTGGGTGTTCTGTAAAGGTGTATCCAGGTCTATCTCTGTACTCCTTTAAACATCATGCTGATCATGGCTTCAAGTAGTATCTTGTGTTAAAGGATACATTATCACTCTTTGCTCAGGTTGATGTGGTAACTGCATGTCATAAGACAGTAGGATCATAGGTGGAAGTAGTGATCTTTATTATAATAGAAGTTAACATGGAATCTCTACAAGACAGTAGAGACAGTATTTAATCAGAAAATATTTCAACAGCAAATGCTGTTGAAAGTATAAGAACAACTGTTATTTTTCCTTCTAGGTACTAAAATGGGTTGAAGAAGCAGTTCAAGCCTCCAAAGTGCATCTCTTGTCTACAGACCATTTGGCCATGGCTGTAAATACTTGGCAGATCCCTTTTGATCCGAGTCTGAAAGAGGTTACAGTGTCCTTGAGTGGTCCTTCACCAGCAATTGAAATTCACGATCCATTAGGTGAAGTAGTTTATATCTTCTTTTGTAATAGCAAAAAGAGTGAATGAAAGAGACAAATCTCTGCTGCCTCTGATAGGGAAACCTTTCCACATTTTGAAAACCAGTATCAATGTTTCAGGATATTTTAAATTTTATTTTATTTTTAAAATGTAGGATCTTTGAATATTTGCACTTCTGACATTTAAATTAATCAAAGCATTCCATTTCTTTGACTTGAAGGAAATTGGAAATCTCCCTGTTCTGACCACTTCCTCTCGGCTCCATCTACTTTCTTACTGTTTGTCCTTGTATTCCAAATTTCTGGACACTTTTGTTTTTCATGTATTTATGTAGTCACTGAACCATCATTTAAGGGTTATACATGATGGTTGTTTTTAATGTGGTGGAAGGTAAACCGAGGTCTAGATTCTGTGAACCCTGAGAGCATTCAGAATCAAACCCTGTCTTATGCCCATCTCTAGCTGAACAGTGTGTGAGAATGCAATGGCAGAATTGGATATTAATTTGTCATTGAAGGTATTTTTAACAAATCTACTGTTTGTTGTTATGTTGATGCTTTAGGAACCTGGAACAGCACTCCAGAAATAAATTCAGATCATACTTTGTATTCTCTGAATGGCTGTTGGCTAAGGTTATACCTTAAGTTTTGGTATCTTGGAAATATTTTATGCATAAAATGGGTTCCCTGCAATATGATCTGGTCTGTCCTTCACTGAAGCTTTCTTGTTTGTTTTCAGGAAAGAAATTTGCTTAGACTATGCCTCTTCAAAACATGATAACGCACAATCCTCTGTGCAACTGTCAAGCTTAGCTCAAGTTGACCCTATCTATATGTTTTCCTTAGCTGAAGTTGACCCCATCTACATGTTTTCCTTTCTTATTGGTCAGCTCACTGCATATAAATCCACATAGCTTCACTGAAGTTAGTTGATGCATATCTAAAAAGGCCTTAAAAATTGACAATGGGAAATCCCATTCTCAACTTCACCTTTCCCTTTAGTGTTGATGCTACTTCATAGTTAGCCTTGAGGGAGAAAAATGCCTCTATAGAGGACAAGTTCCTGTACACAACTATAATATATTTTTATGTACAGGTCTGCATATGAAGTGTGGTGCTGTATAAAAATTTACACTCTTTTATGGATGTCTAACAGGCTGCTAGTTCCCTGTGAAGATCTTGTATGCATTCCTGCCCTTACTCATAGGCTTATGCCCCTCTGCCAGGAGAACCTGGCTTGCCAGTATTTTTACTGTGAAATTTATCTTGCTTGAAATAAGCCTAGAGGGTGGAAGAGTGAGTGGGCTGGCTGTTAGGTTAGGGTAAGTCTAAGATCTCCTTCAGGGGAGTTTGCTTCTGCGTTGCCTTCTTTCACTGAAAGCTGTTTTTTGTGAATAAGAGAAGTTATTTTTCTTACAACTGCGTTTCCCACAACTCTGTATTGTTGCAGGCTGTATTAATTTTCCCAAGTGTATGAGAAGAGTGAAAATAAATGAGCATTTGTAGTATTTTAGCAAAGAATTACAGGGAATTTTGACTCTTGTAGATTGTCATTGAAGTAGTAAGTGAAGTATCAAAAATGCATCAGTACAGAACAATAATACTGTATTTACTCACTGTTTTTTTTTAGGCAAGCAGATCAGTAAAGGATCAGGACTGAATGAATTGCTAAATATCCACAACTCTGCAAAGGTAGTAAATGTCAAAGATCCAGAGCCTGGAACATGGACAATTAAGGTAAAGTTATTACAGAAATCATGTATAACTTGTCCTATAGCTTAAAAGAGGTTGTATACTGATTGACTACATTAATTGTCATAGATACTCATTGATAAGTTCGTTTTATAATAAATATCCTTTCTGACCTATACATTGTGACATACTTCGAAGACAGTAGTACACAACTCTTATCAAGATAATAACATGTTAGATATTACTATCTTACATCAAATCCTTAGGTCATCCTTTCCTTTGGATGGCAAGAAGATGAAGCGAGCACCAAAATTCTGGACTCTAGTGTAGAGGGAGTGGGCAGTTTGGTAGGGTCTTTGCTGTGTGTAACATGTTTGGAAGATGGGGAAAGGGGGATGAAGCACACTTTTCAGGCCAGAGATTACATTAGCAGGTACTCAAAGTCAATAAATATACATTTAATTTGAACTCCTTATCAGTAAAGTGTTTGAATACTATAGCATGTAAATAAACCTATTCATGTGAGAGCTATCCTAGCCCATAGAGTTACAGAATGGACCCTAAAGGAATTGGAAATGTTAAGAAGTTAAGGTCAAAATGATTAGCAGTTATACCCAACAAGAAAGAATCATTAAGACTCTGCTGAAACGGTCTTCTTGAAACTGACTATAGTGACTTAATGTGACCCCTTGATTAAGCTCCCTATGTGAAAGGTTGCTACTCCTACAACAGACTAGGAAAGTTCCCTGAGTTTTGCTGAGGGCTCCTTATACTGGTCATGATTAAAGTGTACTGAGAGAGATGAAGAGCAATTATACCTGGTAGTTGTGACAGTTGTAGCAATCAACCAGCTCCTGGGTAATGATAGATTAACATACTTGCTTCTGAAATGAAAGAACAAAATGTCTTAGTGATGAAAGGGCCACTTGGAACTACAGTTCTAGAGGATTTTCTCTGGCAATGCTAGTTCAAATGTTTGCTGTTGGCCTCAAGTGAGTGCTGTATCATGGTTGTGAGGCATGTGGCGAAGATGTGTAAAGGCAATAGTCTCCAAAAGCGCTTATGACCTGCTGCTACACAAAAGAGCGTGGGTCTATGAGCTGAAGCCGGTATAGCTAATATCTTTACCATTCATAGATCAATGAATGCATGTACAAAATGGGTATAAACCAGGAACAGAAAGTGGGTTGTTTAGACTACCCTTAACCCTATTTTAGCAGAGATTCAAGTAAATACAGTTTAGCAGGCCAAAAACTTGCATACCTGAAACCATAACAGGAAAAACGGATGAGCAAGAGCACTCTTATTATAGTATGGTAAACTCTGGGACACCCCACCTTAAAATCTGTGCAAAGCTTAACTCTTTATGTAGAAATCACACTTTTTAACTGTGTTTTGTGGACAAACTATCTTCAAACAAATACAGTTGAATCTGTACCTTGAGCTGGCTTGTAGGGGACAGCATGTTGTGACAGAGGTGTGTACAGTTGGGGAGAGGAAGAGATGCATAATGAACTACAAGTTTTCACATAATCTTTTCAACTCTTGTGTGACTGTGACATAAACTGACTCATGCTTTGTCTTATTACTATATACTTTTTTACGCAGGTAAAGCAGCATGATCCCAGCTTTCCCAGGTTGATGTGGAAAAAAAATCATACTGGTATAGGTCCCTTCCAACTGTACTATTCTATTCTAGAAGTGTAAATACTATAGTGTCATTTTTGAGGGGGAAGTCAACTGCATGAAGTACCTTTATAGCCACATTCACAATGAGGTAAACTGAATGGATGCATGCTGTGTATGGCTGTGTCCATGACATAAGCACAGAGGGAATTTGAAAATGATTATTAGCTCACATGCAGCGCTGTAGGGAACTATAGGTACTGTTGCAGAACTGGAGCTAGAAAGCATGTTGAGCTCAGCAGCTCTATGGAGAATCGTTTGGATGTCTGACAATGCTTCTAGGACCAGAAATGCTGAAAAACCCGGTACTGAGGTAGCCTGGTGGTCTAGTAACATCAGACATATTGGGAACTGAGAGAACTTTTCCTACAGTCAGTTCCTTAGTATTCAACTGTGTAGCTTGTTGGAGTCCTGTAGGTTAAGCATGCAATCCAGTAAACATTCAGTGCCCTGCAACACAGAGAAACAGAGTGCTGAAAAATCAAAAGCCCAGTGTGGTCTCTCCCTGGCCCTGCATGGCTGTTGCTAAGCCGAGACCTTTTTGGATGTGAGCTGAGCCATGTGGAACCACTTGTGTATGCCTGCACTGTGTTGCCCAAATTTCTGGATTCCAGTAATTGCTGGGAGAGGAGCTTGCCACTTTTTGAGGCTCAATGTGTAATACCTTTCCGTGCTAATAAGGTCTTCAAAAGCTGAGGCTGGCACTCACCATGGTGCAAACTGCCAAGTGGCTCAGCGGGAATCAGGCCAGCATGCTCAGCTAGACGCAAACCAGTCCTGGCCAAAGGATCAGGCTGCTCCTGCAGTGAGGGCTTTTAAATTTTTTGGGTGTTTTTGTTTTTTTTTTTCTTCTTCTAAAATCAGCATAATGCTGTCTCCAATGCTGTGAAGAACAAAGCATTCAACTGTAAGCATTTTGGGTAAAAAAAAAAGGGGGGGGGGAGGAGGAGGGGAGGAAAAATGTCTGCAAACCAGTTGAAATATTTTAATTACTTTAACTTCTCTGAGTAAACCAGGTCTTAATTAGGCTTGTGCAGAGAGCTTACATAGGTACTTGTCACTGGAAGTGCAAAAAGTTATCATTCCAGTATGATAACAAATAATAGTGAGCTAAACAGTATTAGCCACTGCTGAATCAACTGGAGAATTATCAATTCAAGAAGATCCCACCTTAATCCACAAACAAGTGTTAGTGCAGTTTCAATGCTCAGTGGATTCTTTAAATCACAACTTTGAGCAATATAAAATACATAGTATGCAGACCGGTTGCCTCCTGCACTGCAGGACGCCTCCAGTTGCCTTGAGGTATTACAGTTATGGGGACATCAAATCTGTGCATATATTTTATAAATAATTTTTCCTTCCAGGTCTGCTACATTACAGATTTTTCTGAGGTGAAAGGCTAACCAAATAGAAGCAAATAGAGGTTGTTTTAATCAGGTAGACATCAATTTGTCATAGTGTCTAAATGTCCCTAGAGAGCTAGTTATAAGAAACAACTGTTTAATATTCATATGCAGCTGTATCGGAGGTGGTTACGAAACTGAAGGAATTGTGCATTTCAGAATGGATCAGATAATACTCTTTAGACAGATAAAGCTCAGTGGAATTATTTCATTATAATACTGATTTTCTTTCACATTGCAAGTCTCATGTGCTGTATTGTCTCCCTGAATGAAAAATCTGAGCAGGTTCTAACTGCAGGTTTGATCTTGGAATAATATAGCTTAGATATCACTCTTCACAGCCTCTTGATTCTTACTACACTCCCCTCCACACTCCCCGCCCCCTCACCCCTCTTGAAATTGTCCATGGGTTTGTCACTGTTAAGTCTGTAAAAACCTAACTCCCTGCTCAGTGCAGTGCAGCAGTGGTGGGGTTTTTTTGGGTGGTGGTTGTGTTTGTTTTGGCTTCCCCCCTCCCCAACACTGGAAGAGTCCCTGTGCACTCTTGGCAAGTAGCAGTTGTCCTTTTTCTTTCTCAGCACAGAATGATAGAAAGTAACTTAAAGATAAATCAAAATAATTGTAAGATTGAGGACTTTCATAAAAGCAACTGTACCCTCAAACAACATACAGCTCAAACAACATAAAGCTAAGCCTTTTCAAGAGTGGGTGGACAGGTGGAGGTTGTTTGTGATTATCCTCCATGCACCTCCCCCCCACCCTGCCATTAAACCAGAATGATGAGGTGCAGGTGATGGTGGAGAGTGGAGATGAGGAGTACTTTTGTATCCTGTGCTTTCCAATTGAGACCTTGTCTGGGAAAGAAATGAATTAATATACAGTATTGATTGAGGTTGGTCTCTACTTGCCACTCGTTTTATTATATGCAGTATCTATGATGTCTGCACATGCCTCATGGGTAAAACTACTTTTGTGTATGTTTTAAAAGAGAGTTTACTAGTAAATGAAAAGATAAGATAAACTATGGTAGCACCGGAAATAAATTATATATATTATCAGCAAAAATTTTACACTAATTTTTCTCTTTACTTGTGTTTCACTTACTATTTTGCATTATACTTCATAATCGTCAAAATCCTAACTTCCATGCAGCCCCCCATTACAGTAACAGGCATGTGACAAGTGGTTGTTGCTCTTGTGTATTTGTGGTGTGATTTATCTCTGAGACAAACTGCATCTTTTTGCTGACACTACAATTGTAGGGTCAGGTATCTAAAAGTAAAACTTTATTAAAGGCATTTTTACTTACAACTTTTGACATAAGCCTCCTTTCTATCTTGTTTTTAATGAAAGCTGCAGTCTATCTGCTGAACTCAGTGGCTGGATCAGAAACTCTGCAACTCCTGAAATGCTAATGATGCATATGGTCTTTCGATCTGTTGCTTTTTCAGACCTCGAGCAGTGGAAGACACTCTGTTCGGATAACAGGTCTCAGCACTATTGACTTTCGAGCTGGGTTTTCTAGAAAGCCAACATTAGACTTCAAAACAACATCCAGTAGGCCAGTGCAAGGTTCGTTTCCATTTTAGTCCATAGTAAACAATATTCATTTTTGGGCCCACAAAGTGAAGCAGAATTCTGTGATGGTCTCTCTGGTGAACTTTAAATCTGGGGCTGCTGTTGGTTGGTTCTTGGGACTTGAATGTGAGAGCCTAGCCAGCATTCCTGTTTTATCATACTACAGTATAACTTTGTATTAGCTTTTTTTTCCCCCCACATAAATCTGGGTATTTTTAGCTATGAAATGTTTCCAAATTGCCACAGTGTTTCTCTTACTTTTGGAGCTTCAGAAAAAGCCTTTGGCTCTGAGGCACAGTGAGGAGTTAATAAAGAGGCTGCTATTTCAGAAACACCTGTTGGAAATCGGTAATTTAAACCCTAATCAGCGTTGTGTCTCTTGACAGCTAATAAGCAGAGCATAGCTTAGTTTTTTGCTGCTTAGTATGTAAGGGTTGAAGCTGAATGGTGCATTCATGGGGTAGTGAGCCATACATATGGAATTTAACTCTTCATTTTAAATTGTTTATTTTTTTAGCACTTAAAATAGCATGTTTCTGTTTTTCTAGGGATTCCTACCTTCGTGCTGCTAAATACCACTGGGATCTTTCTTCCAGCTAGAGTAGACCGACTGGAACTTCTGAGTATTACAGGGGAACTTCTGAAGACCTTGCCTGTGAAATACTATCCTGACAGAAAGCCCTATGGACTGTGGAATATTTCTGACTTCATTCCACCAGATGAAGCCTTTTTTGTTAAAATAATGGGCTATGACAAGAATGATTATCTTTTTCAGAGAGTTTCAAGTGTTTCATTTTCTAGTATAACTCCTGGTAAGTGATTTTAGCCTGTCTTGAATGTATATTTCTCACATCTAAATCAGTTAAAATTGATATCTAGTATCTTTTTTCAGACATACAAGTACTTTCTGTGCTGTTTCCTTCCAATGTTCTATCTCTAGATAGTGATGGACAAGCTAATGTGTTATTCAGTAGCTATAACTTTGTAAAAAACTGAGTTTTCCTTCAACAAAAGGAAAAGATACAATATATGTTCGTAACTACCAATAATCTTTTGGGGAATATTTGCTTTCTTTAGATGCTCCAAAAGTTACAATGCCTGCCAAGACTCCAGGGTATTATCTACAGCCAGGGTCTGTTCCTTGCCACGTAGAAAGTCTTATACCTTTTACTCAGCGTTTTACTAGAAGTGGAGTAAAACTAGGAGCGGATCAGTTCTATAAGTAAGTACTGACATTTTTTTTTTTTTTTTTCCTCCAATACTGTTTTATTTCTGATCTATAGTCTGAGTTCCATTTACTATTATATACTGCTTATATCCTGTTACTTACTTCCATTCTTCCATTCTGTTATTTTTGATGATATTCATTATGAAGGATGTATATATGCATGTTTGAGGAGGGTGTACACTATGTATAGATGATGAGAACATATGGCTCTAGCCAAAATCCCTCTCAAATGTGTATTCTTAAATTGTGATAAACTGTGTCTAAAAGTTTGGAAGGCAAATGCTTTTAATTTATATTCTTTTAAAAGTTATGGAAAGCAGCATGGTAGCTAGTTTTGTTGGGGTTTTTGGTGTGTGTTTGTGCTTTGTGTTTGTGTGTGTGCTTTTTTTTTTGGTTTTTGTTTTTTCCTGCAGCACACCACCACCCCCATCCACCTGATACATAGATGATTATGTAACATGCCTTAATTTGCTTTATTTTTAATAGCCTTTCATAGATACCTTAGACGTATGTCTTATGACCTAGCAAAGAAAGTTTTCCTCTTCAGAAAATCTCTCAAAATAGGAAAACTTACACTGAATATACCAGAAGGTTCCTCAGATTTCTGTAGAGAAAAATCTTTGCATACCTCTTCTCTGTAGAAGGAGATAAGAATTAAAAAACCAAATGAGCAACCAGAAAAAAAATAAAACCCTCAAAAAACCCTCATAAATTCCATCCTGGAATTCTGGTAGTTGAAAACAAAAGGGAAGTATGGACTAGAAAACAGAGTTGGCAGCCTCTTGTGAAGCCTGAAGCACTTCAGCAGAAGACTGAAGGCATAGTCCTGGCATTCAATAGCAGGTACACTACTAGCAAAATAAATATATTGAGAAGCTCCTTTGTACACTGGCAGTGTGAAATACCTCGGCTTTTTTTTTTTTTTATGATATTTTTTAGAGAGGTGCCATTTACATTTAGTCAATCCCAGCACACACTTTCCATTTTCTAGTTAACAAAACATCCACTTCTACCCCTTGCTTTTCACATGCCTGGCACTTTTATGCTTTTGCTGCTTTTTTCATTTTTGTAATACAGACCACGTGAATGGACAGATTATCCAAGTTAATTTAACAAAATATATCTCAAGCAGAGTATTATTGATCATACTTAGATAGGCTCTAATTTGGCTTGTCTGGTCTGTGTTTTATTAGTACTAAAGTTCCATACAGCATTTGTTCAGCTTACTAGTTTAATGCAGATTTGAGCTGTTTTATTGCTTTGTATTGATTGAGTTTGAGTTTTGGTGACAAGATGTCACCTTCACTCAATTTTTTTATTTTCTTTTCTAATACATATTAAAAAAGTAAATGGTTTGTAAGTTGAGTATTATTGTTCTGTCATGGCAGTTGACTATGTGAAAATACCATTCAGATGAATATATATTAAGTGTTCTTGAAGTGAACATACTCTGAAATTTTTTTTTCTACTTTGATTCCAGAGTTACTATCAGCTGTAGTAATAATTGCTAATTTTAAATGAGTAATGTGTAGGAAAAATTCTCTAAAATTGCATCAGCTTTGTTTTTCTAGATTTATGCATCCTGTGATGGTCTAGTAAGAAAATTTGGATGTTGATTAACATCCTAGTGCATTTCTGAGAAGTCTGATTTGGGTGACCAAGAACCTAAATCTTAACCTAAATGAGGTGAAGCACCTCATTGCAGTTAGAAATCAGCGGGAACTGACCACTAATGTGTCTTTAAAATCCATAATGCATTGTAAATGTCAGATCACACCAATCTTGCAGAGGTCAGAATCAGAAAAATAATGTGTAAAATTCTGACAAGAAAGGCAAGCCATTTAGTTGATTAATAACTATAATAATAATTAGAAAACCCCATTCTGAATCAACTGATATTTGTGGTTGTTAGTCAAGTCCAGTATCTGCTTTGCTAAATCATGAAGAATATATTCCTCCAAACTATGTGTTAACTAGTGCAGTACAAGTGAATGTGATGTTTTAGTTCATTCATGTGAGCCACAGTCTGCTGCTGGTACCCTCCAGGTGAAAATGTGATATGGAGTGTGGTGGTTTATGGCGACCAAGAGGTGAGGTTAGCTATGACATGAATATCACTGCGCTATCTGCCAGTGTTTTATAGCTACTAATGACTAGGATGCAACTTGGCTAAGGGGGCATGTTTGTATTTTCCAAACCAACTAGGTAAACATCTTTATCAGTAAATTGCATATATTGTAAAGTGATTTGGGTAAATAAAAGATGATGCTGAAAGCTGCTGAGTTGTCCCTATAACACATGCTACAAAGAGTTGTGTGCAGTTACTGCTTTTCAGAGTCAGTGGCAAAGTGTGCAGCAGATGCCCTGAGGTGTGTATTAGTCATTGCTGCCATTGTTGCATCTAATTTATATATCTGTTTTTTAATAGGTCTTCAGGTCTCTGTTTGCCAAGCTTTTCCACTGGACACATTTCCTTTCATGCTTCTGTTCTTAAGGCTTCCATGTTAGACATCTGGTGTATAGCAAAAGTCAGGAATGAAGAATAGATTACATAACTTCATTTTTAATATACATTCCATGAAAAAGAAGTTTCTCACTTTTTACTTGGAAGAACCACTACTTTAATCTTTAGTGTTGGCAGTTATTGCCATGTCCATTTGCCAGCACTGCACTGTAAGAAGTCATAAGATTTATGATAAATTATGTTATCTAGGATAAGTATGAAGTAAGAGTATTATTCTAAGTAGGAAGCCATTTAAGGTCACTATATACTGTTTTCACTTGCGGTGTAGTTGGATTGTCTGTCTCATGGTGCTACAGCACTGAACTTTCATGCATATTTCAAATCTCTTTCTCGTGTTCTTTTTATATCCTTTAAGGATTTGATTATCAATCTGTTCAGACAAACAAAAGACATAAAGGGTTCACTAATTCCGTGTTTTCCCACAAGGAAGCAATTGCTTGCTAAAGCTATCACAGCTATTTTAGCACTCATCAGTTTTGTTTATATGTCATAGCAACAGGCCACAGGGAGTGCTGGGACACTGCAGAACAACCACTCTTTTTCTCATTTATGCCATTATCTGTCTGTCTGTCTGTTGCACCATTAGTTGTAGAACATGTGGGTTTGAACCTAGAGAAGCTGTAAAAGTGTTCGTTTTCAAGCACTTGTAACCACCAGTCAATGTAGTTATACTTTTATCTTCTTGACTTTGACATTGTATGTGGTACATGGTGGTATCGCCTATCAGCTTTGCCCATGCTGTGATAGATAGAAAAGCTGCAAGTATTTACATAAATTCCTGTTATACTTTCTTGCTCACGTTTCTTCTCCATTTTCAGTCTCGAATTCATCAATTCTGCCTATGTGTTGCACTGGTTTTTTGTATGACTAGTCAATCATTGTGCAGAATATTAGGTTATCATAATTACTGCTGGTAGTAGTTAATTTCAGGGGTGCAGCCAGCAGAGCACAGGTCAGAGTCATCTTCATACTGATACTTCAAAACTTTTTGGATTGTAAATGTTTGTGATGGAGGTAGTCCCTGCAGTTTAAAAAGCACTGAGAGCTGCCTGGATGTAGTCATCTCATAGTAGGGTAGATGCTTCCCTCTCCACCATGTGAACCTAATAGTAGATTTGCATATGGAGGAAAGCAGATTGTATCTAGTAAAGGATGGGGTCTCCTTTATGCATAGTCCCTATATGTACCTTCGAGTTTGAGAAACTCAAGGATGAACCCTTGTTACCCTTACTAGTAAGAGCCACTGGTTTAGTACCACATACTGGCTCTAAGTAAGAACTTGTTGGTATTAAGCAAAGGTGTCTTCTCAAGTAGTAAAATAACAGGTATGAGCAGCTGAGTGACTGCAATTACAGTGGTTTTAGCTATCGTATGACAAATGTTGACACATGTCAAAGGCATGTTTGTAGATATATGCATGTAAGACATTCTGCCAAAACCTTTCTTAATACTTCCATACATTGTCAGACTGTTTATGTCTTGAAAATCTCCCGTGTCTATAGTCAGGAAACCAAGTTCTAGTACTTTTTGATTCCTTCAGGAATTTAGTGATTATGTCCATTTGTGTGTTTTTTTGGTTTTGTTTTGGTTTTTTTTTTTTTTTTTTTTTTTTTTTACCCTTCTCCAGAGAATCATCTAGTATGAGTTGGGAAATTGCCACGGTCTCCTTGTCTGATGAAGGTTTTTATGAATGTATGGCAACTAGCAGTGCAGGAACTGGACGTGCACAGACATTTTTGGATGTATCAGGTGGGTAGCAGTCCACCCTTCTACGCTGAACTACATTGTGCTGATACACTTAACAGAGAGCAATGTCACTAAATTAGATACATTTCCAATTCTAAGTATATTTTTAATATAATATATATTAATATTTTATTATATTTAATATCTTCTTACCCATGTACACAAGTGTGCTGATTGTTTATTCAGCCTGTTTTAAATACTCCCTTGGATATGTTTTGATTAATTCCCACTATCAGTTGGACTAGATATTGCCTGTAAAGCAGAAAGTGAAATCTCAGATCTCAATTGTTCTCACTTTTATTTCAAGCTGTAGCAATTACACATTTACTTGATTGTATGTATGTAGTATCTGATAGATGAAGAATTACTAAAGTTGCATTCAAAAATTTTGTGTATTTTTTTAACACAATTCAGTAAATTATTGGAATTCTCTTCTTATCTATTACCTTGAATTTTTAAAAATTGAATAACTAGGATGGAGGTAGAATTAAATGAGGAATAAATTAGGCTAATCAGAAAATTTTGAATAAATGGTAATACTTGGTTGCTAGCCCTAAAATGGCTAGCAGCCATTATCTATCCAATAGATAATTTTTAACTTTCTTTAAAGTTCTATTTATAATGTTCCTAACTTCATAAAAATCTCAAAGGACAATTACTTATAAATCTGGTCATCCATTTAGCATGTATTGGTGTGCCTTATGTGTTACAGCAGTTTCAAAGCATAAAGCACCGATATTCCACTTGTTAAGGGAGGAGGAATTTTCGTTATGTAAGTTAATGACCTGTTCAGACTTGGGGCACTAACTGATTATTCCCTAGTAATTATTACTGAAAGTTAGTTGTGGCAAGAGAATCCTTCTGAAAAGTGAATAGTGTTGTCCTGGTCAAGTTTTGGACATAAAAAGTTGGAATGGGAGGAAGGGAGAGAGTAAAGTTGGGCTTCTGTGAAGGCAACTGTAAAGCTACACTGCTTCTGCACCTGTCAGTCTGACCACTGGAAAACGTGGATTATGGTTTTTGCCTGCAGCTTATGATGTTGAGAGTTTTAATTGCAGATCTGCTAGAAATGTTTCCTAAATTAAAACAACAGGCTTTACTTCACAAAGTTAATCTTTTCCTCTGTCAGAGGAATTTAATTTTAGTAACTGTAAACCCAGATGCATTGCAAACACAGATGGAGAAAACATAAAGCCAAGCATGGTTTTGAACTGCTTCAGAAGACACTAGAGGTCTTCTGCAGGAAAGTGACTTGCAGCAAAAATTAAGAAGAAAATCTTGTTTATACATGTGGGTGGGTGGCTGAAAACCTTGTCCGTACTACAGCAAGTTTCGTCACTTAATTTTTCACAGTTGCAATGCAGTTTCACAGGGAAAGGGAAAAATAATTTGTTTTGAGAAAAAAAATCCATTCTATATAGCCTTCTGTTTGTTGATCAGACATCTGTCATGCAGAAGTGTAAACTATTGCTCTTGACTAGGGAAAACAGTGGATCTGAGCCAGTAAATCTAGTGGCAGTGAGGATAGTAGAACTCAGAACAGCTGCTTGAATTCAGCCTTAAGGTTTCATATAACTGCTTGAATTTAAGGTCTTGTCTTTTATCTCCTCTAGTAGCTAATTCAGGTTAGTTAAACTGTATTATTAAGCACAGAATCACAAAATCATTTAGACTGGAGAGACCTTTTGGAAGATACCTAGTCTAACTCACAGCTCAAAGCAGAAATAACTTCTGAACTTGATTGCATTTCTCAGGAATCTCTCAAATCAAACTTTGAATGTCCCCAAGGGGAGAGATTTCAAAAGTTCCATGAGCAGCCTTCAGTGCTTAACTACTCCCACTAGGAAAATATTTTGCATGTCTGGTCAGAATTTCCCCTGCTGCATATTATGACCACAGACTTTCTTTTTTTTTTACTTTTTTCTCTTTTTTTTTTTTTTTTTTTTTTTTTTAACCCATGAAGTAGTTGAAGAGGGTGACTATCCCTTCATCTTCTCTTTTTCCAGGTAAAGGTGTTCCTTAGACTGCAGTACGAGCAAATCTGCTGTCATTGATTCCATGTAAGGCAAAGTCTGTAGAGAAATGGCCCTCTTAGGCCGTGTGGTAAATCTGAGAAGAGGAACATCCTTTTAGTCATGCAAAGTAGTCAAGTAGAATGGAACAGTAACATCAATAATGTCCTAGCTCTAAAGCCCTACTTTATATTTTGGCTACAAAATTCCTTTAAGTGGACAGTATTCCTATATGCTTGTTTCAAATCATGCTTTGGACTACAAGAAGCTTTTATAAACTGCCCCAGAAATTGTGGGCATAAAGATTCTTGGTCTTGAACTTACAACCATCTTCCTCCTCACAGAGAGATCAGGAAGAGAATCCAAACTTTTTTTTGTTCGGTAGGTATTGGTAGCCCTTGAAAGTCAAGAGTGATGAGGGGAAAAATTCCCATATCCTCTCATCTACAGAGCACTGAGAGATTGACTGAGATTGACTCACAATGTAAACATGAGCAATTAGTCCTATTTTGTGCCGTGCAGAGGATTAATGTGAGGGATTTGCTTTGAAATCCTTGTGTACAAATATTTGGAAGAAAACTACATGAAATGTCTGCTTTAAGCAAAGTAAACAGTCTTTTCAAGTATTCTTAGCTTGCCCATGTAACAGACAGTATATCACAGATAATCCATTTTGTCAACTGCTGCGTGAAAGGTGTTGGAACTGTATCAACATATCCTAGTTGCTGAAAAAACAAACGCTTTAGTTTGACTTCATCTTGCTAATATTAAGTCTTTAAAATGCCAAATGGCTTGTTAGCTTGTGCAGGGACCTTAACTGAAGTGCCAGTAAAGAAGCGCTCTGAATTTAGCTTAGAGTTTGGTTGGGGGTTTGCTATGTCTGTGCACTATTGTGGTAAGAGACTGGTGTAGTCTAAAAGATGTCATGCACAACCACAGAGTGATTCAAAAGATGGGCATTTTAGTCCTGTTCTGCCTTCATCTCTCTCTTAGTTTCTTTAAGCAACTTGGTGATATGCTTATGGAAAGCATTAGATTTGTCTTTTTACCTAAACAAACCAAAACCTGAAGGGCAAGAAACAAACTCCATTCTCAGTAAGCAAGTGTAGCTTTTTTTTTTTTTTTCACTCTCCTACATTTCAACTCGTGTGTTGAAATGCACAGTTTTGGTACTAAGGGTGACTGCTGTTAGGGACTGTGTGTTATAGGGAAGCAGAGCTGCACACTCAGCATGCAGAGTGCCAGAACACTTTGTTACTATGCAGAGATGTAGCATAAAGCTTGTGAACCTCATCTGAGACCCTGCATGAGACCTAAGTAAGTAGGAGTTACGGCTGCCTCTGAGTGTAGGATTAACTTTCACCCTTAATTAATACAGAATTTTTAATTCCCTGTTATCCTTGCTTTCTGTTATCCTTGCTTTTCTTAGGATAAATGTGCTTTGGTGTATACTGATAAAGATTTGATCTTGCTCTTACATCTGTCTTAAGCCTGCTAAAGCATCCCATTCAGACTATTATTCATTGCAGATCTTTCTTTTCTCAAAAAACAGTCCCAGCCTGGGAAAAACCAAAGGCGGGGGAGGGGTTGGGGGGGGGAAGTGGAAGTATTTTTTACCAGTTGCAAAATCTCCGTATACTGTATTTATTACCTCCCCTTTTCCTTATCCCATTTGATAAAGTCCTTGATCAGATAAACTTACAAGAACAGATGCTTCTCTCTCATTTCATATTCGCTTATAGAAATCACCAGGGAAAGAACTCAATAACAATGCTTAGAGCTCCTGTTAACTTGGTTTCGTTGTTACTATTAGAAGAGCTTGCTAGTAACATTTTTTTTTTTTTTTTTTTTTCTTCATACACAAGCCTGTAAAAATCTTGTATGTGTAGCTCAGATTCTACCATGTGTGGTCACACCTCAGTCAGAGATCAGACTCTGGGTCCTAGAGGTGGTCCTGTATCTTTCTTCTGTTGCTGTGGCTCTCTGACCTCTTGTTGGCTTTCTCCAGTGCAAGATGACCTCAAAGAACACAGTGCTACATCTTCTTTCACACATAAAATTTTCTTTCATCTGATGTGATATAGTTTTGACCTAAACCAGGTTTGTTCTTGTGATGTGAGCTCCTGTCAGATAGCTTAGCATCAAGGAATAGGGATGTTGCCCTGGGTTCTGTTTCATGGCTTCAGCAATGTGAAATGAAACTAAATATTAAACCTTCTTTTTTTATTTTTATTTTTAATTTTTTTCTCCCACTATAGTGTACTTGAGGTATCAAGAATCCAGAAATGAAACAAAGATTTTCATATCTTTTTCTCTTATGACTTGGTCTTTATTCTTTTCTTCCTACACAGAACCTCCACCTGTGATTCAGGTTCCTAATAACATCACAGTTGTTCCTGGTGAAGGAGCTATCTTGACCTGCCTGACTTTAAGTCCAGTGCGTTACAATCTTACCTGGCAGAGAAATGGCAGGGATGTGAGACTGAAAGAACCCCTGCGAATAAGGATGTTGAGCAACCTGTCTTTAGAGGTGAAGACTGTAAAGCTCATGGATGCTGGCGAGTACAGATGCATTGCTTCTAATGAGGGTGGATCTACCACAGCATCAGTCTTCCTTACAGTGCAAGGTAACAAGGAAACTGCATGTTAAATGTACTCTGTCATGGTTTATATTTTATTTGCATTGTGAGCTGTCCTCTTGGTAATGTTCTGTCAGTCGAAAGTTACTTAGTTCTTCACTGTTTGAAAATGGCAATGGGAGTCATCAAACAGCACTAGTGCTTATTTTGCAAGACTGCCTTATGTTGTGTGTGTCTCACCTGTGATTTTATCTTCTCCTTTAACTGTAATTCAACTGCTGTATAAGTGAATGGAGCCTGAGGTAGTTCTGTTGTTAGTATCTCTTAAAGAGTAGAACACAGAAGTAGCTCCCTAATGTTTACAGCCAGCTTCTACTTGGGGAAAACTTACTGGCTGGTTAGGTGGATATTTTTTTTTTTTTTTTTTTTAAATGTTTTTTTTTTTTTCCCCCTAGTGAAACTGTAACTATAGCTATGTGTGTGTAACTAAATTGATAAAAGTTTCTGTAGTAATCTTTATAACTGAGTGATATTTCTAAGTTCTTCTATTATGTTATTGTATCTGTTTTATAATGACAATGTATGAAGAACTAATCACAATTATATGAAGGACTAGATTTTATGAATCCAAGGACTTTAAAAATGTGTCAAAACTGGAAAAGACAGTATGCATGAGACCAAAGAAAGTTTAGACTGGTGCTGTTGCTGCATACCAGGAAGAAATAAAAAAAGAAAAAAAAAGTATAAATGCAGTAATTTTCTTAGAGCAAATCTGATTACAATTTGAAAGTACTGCAGGTTTTTCTGTTCCCCTTGGTTATGTGGAGATTTGAACCTTTGGTTCCTTGTCACCTGTCTGTGGGTAAGAAGAGGCAAAACTCGATGTCTTTGGAAAAAAAGAAAAACCCAACTCTGTCTACGTTTATGTGACTGACAGGATGTTTGCTTGCTGGTGATAATGGGTCATGTTCTGTGGGTAGCTTCATTTACTTTGCTGCTGTAATTCTAATACTTTGTTAACTGATGGAAAACAGAGTTGTGGAAAAAAGAAAAATTCAATGGAGTTGCCTGGCTTAAGGTCCTCCAAATCGGAGAAAGGTCAAAAGTGGAGTTGTAGCACTTACTAACGGGATGTACTTTTTCTTACAGGAAAAGCATATTGGTTTACCAAGGTGGAATCAGTAGGTGTGCAATCAATTATGTAGGACCTATTACAAAATATGGCAATAATAAAGTGCCTCTTCATTGATCTCTTTGAATTACCATTGGATGGCTACAGCAGAGTTAAATTGTTAAAACAGGGTTAAAACTGCTAAATTTCTAGCAAAGCTGAAGGGGGTAGGAGGGAAGCCATGATAAAAAGTCAATCCCCCCTCCTCCCATATATTTGGAAGACTTAGTTTTAAATTCTATAGGATTTTTCCATCAAGGCACTTATTCAAGCATGTCAAAAGCAGCAAAAGAAGCACAACCCCACCCCTCCCCGCTCATTCATCTCTTCCTGAGATTTAGATTTTCCTCCCTAATGTCTGTAGACCAGCTGGGAGCTTCAACACAATGACTAAATTGCTTCTGGCAGGTTTTTTGTAATAAAGCTAATGAAGTTTACTGCTGCCACAGCAAAACACTGAGTTTCAAATCACTTATATATGTAGAATGATTATATCAAATAGTTGTGAATTATACTTTGGCTGATACTGGTATTGCTACAGCTTTAAAACACATCAGAGAGAACACTCCTGGACATTTTGGACAGGCTTAATTGAGAGTCTGAGTTGTGTTTTCTTTCATTTATGATGAAAGATGCTTAGAACAGAATAAATACATAGGAAATGCTAGGGTGCAGCTGAATTCAGATTTATGCAGTAGTGTCTCTTTGGAAAAAATAATCTATTGCCAACCTTTCAAATGGTTATATGCAGAAGCTGAATTGTATCAGAATGGTTGGATGCACTATTATTTGTGATACTGTTAATTTGCTTGGACAAAATGATTTCTATCAGATTTATGGAGGTACTTTGGTGTGTGATTGTCATGTACAATACAAGAGTGCTTATTAGTGTCTAGAGTAGTCAAAAGAGCAGTTTACATTTGGCAGCAAAAGAGTAAAAGGTGGTTATATGTAAGAAGCAAAAGCTTTATAGGGCTGTCAGTATTAACATTCTGAAGAGGGAAATTGGAAGCCTTGTTAATTGATTGAGATGGATTCATGCTTTGTATAGTCGTAAGTAATTCAGAATGTCAAATTAAATTCATATTGAAGCCCTTTATTGTTGGAACAGTTCCATATAGATCTCTGAATTTTGGATAATAAATGCTACTTTCATCCCCTTTTTCTTTCTGGAGTGGGAGTTAAGGCAGAGAAAAAATGTCGGTAGCTCTAAAAATAACTCTGCATCTGTTTTACATGCTCAAGTGGATTGTAGTAAACCCTTGTTTTGAAAGCTTTCAGTTTGATGTTGCTGTTTGTGAAAGGGAGCATTCATCTGATTTTTGTGCCAGCAGCTGTACAAATACAAACTGAAATCTTGAATGGGAGTTGACGATTTCTCCCAGTTGCATGTTCTGTGTTGAGGAGAACATAGCATACCAAGTCAGTAATTGTTCCACGCTAATACTGAGCACAGCTAGATGAAGATCCCTTTAAAACTTGAGTGAGTCTATGGTCTGGTGGTATACTGCTCAGTCTGAAAAATCACTTAATGCAGCTTTATTAATTTCAAGGAGTAAGATTTCTTGAGCTGTCTAGGCTTGTATTGGTGCTTATTGAGTGCTATGACTAACTTTTAATGCACACACTCAATTTTGGTGTTGTTAAATGGTGGCTACATACTATGAATTGTTAAAGTCCTCCCACAGATTGGTTTTACATGGAAACAAATGAGTATTCACTACTTTTTCAGATACTTCATATAATTTATCAGAAGCCTGGAGGAATATATTGCAGCCATGTGAGGCTAGAGATTGGCCAGGAGCATGAAACATTGGTGATCCTATAAAGTTTTCAATTGTATGTTTCACGTTGATACATGAAATTCCATGAGCATGTAAAGTTTTTCTTCTAGTTTGTTACATTCTTGTAGGCAAAATATATATGCTATATGCATATTTATCGGGTTGAATTAATATGGCATGTTTTGGTAGCTTGATGTTTTTTCTTGATGCTTTCATACACGTAAGTAATATTGTGGATTTTGAGGAATTTAGGTGTTTTGGTGTTTGTGGTTTTTTTTTTTTTTTTAATTGAAATAGTGTGCATACTAAAAAGAGTGATTTGTGGTGTTTTTCGTGTTTCCAAGAATTTCAAATACACAATTAAAATTCAGATCCCTCAAATCTGGGTGATGCTAAATGTGTAGTCTTGTTTTTGCATGTTTTCTGGTGTGATTAAATAAGAGTAGACAATGAAGCACTTCTTTTAATGATTGCAACTGTCTCTTGCCTCTACAACACAGCTGTATAGTATGTAGAAACTTCTATGGTTTTTGCGTGTGTTTATGTTGGTGATTAGGAAAGATGTTTGAGTTTAGTAATCCCAGTAAACAATGAATTCCAGCAGAAGATTAACAAGAAGTGAGGCAACACTGAATATTTGTTCTTATTGGGAGCCATCTAAGGTAATCAAGTGCCAGCTGTTGTGCGTTGAGCTCACTGATGAACAGCATGCAGGTCAGCATACTATTCAGATGTATTTCTTTCTACAAGTAGAATAAAATCATACGTGCTGTAGCTGCTGTTCCATCCACAGTGGGTTTTGTCTGCCTGCTTATTTCCTGACCATTTAAATATGTTTAAATGCAGTCAGGTATCACCATCATAGCTGAAAGGCAGTTTTAGTTATCGCTTGCAAGTAGCACTGTTAAATAATTCAGTGAGCTGTGCTAGCAGCTAAGACACACCTGCAAGCAATAAGCCCTGATGAAGTTTGCCTATGATACCAAACTTGAATGGGGGAGTGAACATTTTGGAAGGGAGAGCCAGACTGCAGGATGACCTGGATAGGCTGGAAGAGTGGGCTGATAAGAACCTTATCAAGTTCAACGAAGACAAGTGTAAGGTCTTGCACAATCCAAGAGTGCAGCACAGGCTGAGATCTACCTGGCTGGAGAGCAGCTCTGTGGAAAGGGATGTGGGGGTCCTGGTGGACAGCAAGCTCAGTATGAGTGAACAGTGTGCTCCTGAGGCAAATAAAGCCAACAGGGTGCTGGGTTGCACCAACAAGGGCATCACCAGCAGAGATAAAAAAAGTCATTATCCCACTTGGTGCTTGTCAGGCCATACCTGGAATACTGTGTGCAGTTTTGGTTCCCGCTTACAAAAAAGATGTGGGCAGGCTGGAAAGGGTCCAGAGCAGGGCCACAAAGATGGTCAAAGGACAGGGAAGCCTGCTGTATGAGGAATGCCTGAGAGAACTGGCTTTGTTTAGCCTTGAGTATAGCAGGCTTAGGAGAGACCTTATGATCATGTTCCAGTATTTAAAGGATGGCTGCAAAGAAGATGGAGACTCCCTTTTTACAGGGAGTCACATGGAAAAGATGAGGGATAATAACTCTCCAGGGTTATCTGCCACTCAGGAAAATTAATAAGTATCACCAAGTTCATTTGCCTTGTCCACACAGTCACCATTGGTAAGAGGTTCTTCTATTTCTTTTGTTTGGTGAAAGTGAACTGATGGCGAAAAAATGCTTGCATTTCAGGCAAATCACTCTTCTGGCCTGATTGCATGGGTTGGCCTGGATTGTTTGGGAGGTTTTTTTGATAATATTCCCTGGGTAAGATCACCTACAGATCAGTACAAAAGCAGGAAAAACAAACCGCTCTCATCCACTTAGAAATATCTTTACATTTTCTGTTTCTTTTAGATGAGTTGTCACAAATTCAACTAAATAAGTGATGATTAAGCTTTGGTATTTTTTAATAGTATTCAGGTTGTGTCATAGGACGAGTTCTTACTCCAAAGAATTTAAGTCCTAACTTGATGAAAGATAAAAAAATTAGGTTATTAAACAAATTCATGTCATGCATCTTAATTTCTGCCATTTGATTTCTTGCTCTTTATTTTCTTGCTGCTTTCTCCCAAAAGTAGGCAAGTATTTCTACAAGGAGTTTTGGAGGAGTAGAACCATAACATTTTTAGAAATTGGTATTTCTAGATGTCTTCTGACCTACATGAACCTCTGGTTCAAGACAATATACCATACGAATCTCTTGGAAACTAGCTTCTTGCAGGATATTTGATCTCTGTTACTGCAACAGCTAATAAAAAGCACAAGGAAATAATTAAACTACTAAATATTGTATTTGTTGCTATAAGAAAGGTGTTGGATTGGCGATCCTTCCAGGAGTATGCAGTTGTGGGTAATACATAGGAACATAAACAGGTTAAATTCACATTTCAAGAAAGTGAACTCGCTATCATGTGAAGATGGGGACAATTCCTCTGAGAAAACCCACTAAGTTTCAGATGTTGAAGTCCTCTATTTCACTTTCTGTAAAGCACTGGTTTTCAAAGATGATGTTTCTTTATCTGCAGCACGCCAGTGCTGCTCCACTAGAGCAGGAAGCCTGGCTTTTTCATTTTCACTTATAAAGATGTTCACCAAGTGTTTTTTCCTGAATCGACCAAATTCTGGGGCTGAGTACAAGCCTGAGACAGGGAAATGTGGAGGAAGGAGCCCATTGCCATCTGAAGGGAGGTGATTGTAAAGGCCGAGCATGTGGTGTGTAGGATGTCAGAAGCTTTCTTTATGGCCTCTTGGTGACAGCTGGTGAATACTTACTGGGTGCTTAATTTTTTTCTGGTTGAGTCTGCATGTGGTGAGTGAATGCCAACTTCAAGGAAGTGCAGGGAGATTATGAAAAACAACTTAGGTGAGAAGACTCTGACTGTAGCATATCTGCATGTCTTGTTGGGAGTAGTTCTTTTGACTATAGGGAGAAAATGGGTGGTCCTTCCCCCATGTCTTTCACAGCTATACTTTCTTAGTGCTGGGGTGGATGCTGTATAGTATATTACAGCAGATCAACTTTTCCTATCCTGTGGTAGCAAAGAGTGCTATTGGCATTCATGAAATTGCAGCTTGTACATACTCTCCAGCTGAACAACAAGAAGATCCTGATAATGCTTCCCCTCCAGCTTCAAGGAGAGTCTCACAAAAGCAACCATTAATGCTACTGCTGTGTCTTGTTTACCTGAGCTATGCATAAGCAGATCATTCTGTGATTTGTTGTGCACCATCATCTTTGCAGATTGCCAGGGCAAGGGATGATGCAGGATGGCACACCTTCCACTTCTACATAGTCGAGAATGGATTGGGAAGGAGATCAGTGGGAACCTGGCAGCTAAGTGAAACAGCTGGCAAGAGAATGAAGCAAGATAATAAAGTCCAAAGACAATATTTCTTTTTAATTAGGGTTGCTTGGTTGATGCCAGAAGCACTGATGAATGTGACTGGCTGATTAATGCTGAACGCTTCTTTTTGTTTATCCCTATTGAATGTTTTGATCATTATTCATGGTGTAAGAAATCTGTTCTCAGCTTGCTATTCAAACAGGAGCCTTTGTTAATTTTTCTGTTTATGTGCAACTTTTCTTCTATACTTCTTTCATTTGGCTCGTGAGCAAAAGTGTAAAATTGAATATTAATTTCAATGCATATTGCTAAAACATGATTTAAACTTACTAGAAATCAGAAGAGTGGAGGATTCCTTCTCTGAATGTAGTGATAGGTTATATGTATTTGTGTTGTTATTTCATAACAATGGATATAATGTGAATTCTGTGCCTGATCTGATATCGAAGTGGAAATCTACACTCTGGGAGAAATTCTTCATAACCTCAGTCTTCTGTCTCACTTACTGACATATGTTAATAGACATCATAATGATAAAGTTGGATATTTTTTCTCTCCTGTGCCTTCCCAGTATGCACTTTTGACACTAACATAATGTAGGTTTTTAGACAGTTTGAGATCAAAGCCGTTCACTTCCATTTATATCTTTCCGTGTGGAAAAACTAAGGCATATCCATAAAACAGTACCACAAGACTTCGTAGACATCGCTGTGGTCACGCAGGACTTCGGTCAGAAAAAGATTAATTTTTCACAGTAATGCTACACTTCCTGTATTACTAAAAGCAGGGCTTTGTGATAAGCATCTGCTCTTGCAGTATCTTGGTAGATAATTGCCCAAGTAGGTCAATTCAGACCCTTTTAATTGATGCTAACAAGAATGGGTTGTTACTATAGAAAACTGCTAATGAGAAGACTGGACACAGAGATGGGGCTCTATCTATTCCCTGCCATTATGTGTGTATGTAGTTGTTCTTATTTAGCCTTAGCTAGCGTACTACTTGTCAGGTAACATGTAACCATTCAATTTTCCAAAAATGCTCTCAGTGTAAAAGGCAAGAAAGAATCTTAGGGGTGCTGCACAAAAACACTAATATTTTATGAGTAATGGTTCAAACATCATCTACAGGATGGCTTTTGGGGAAAAGTTTCTGTTAAAAAAAAAAAAAAGGCATGCAGAAAGTAGTGGAAAAACCATCAGCAATAGGTGTGTGTTTTACTAATAAAGGGTGATTTTTAATTTTTTTTTTTTTTTTTTTTATTTTGTATGAAATAAGAATTTGGTATTTGCTGTCCTTTCTTCTTGCTTAGTTGAACTGCTTCACATGGTTTTAATGAATATTAGGGCGAAGATCAGTGCTTCAGACATGGAAATCTTCAACCTTCTTTCTCAAGCCTTACATGGGATCTATGTTGTTTAAAAGGTTTTATTCTATAGCCTTGAATGGGATTTCCACTGTCAGAAGCTTGTGCTTCTCTGGCCCATGTACAAATCTTCTTCCCTATGATGCAAAAAACAAAGCAAAAGAAATCAAATTGATCTGTCATACAAGAAAGCCCATTCTGTGTGCCTACCTTGTTGCAGGCCTTTCACCAAGAAAACAAAATGATTAAATAGTGGCAAATGTGGCCTCACTGATTCTAGCTGGTAGCTTGTTTATTACAGTTGTGTATATTGACTTTTTCAGCTAATTTAGTTGCTTGTATGTTAAATCCAAATTCCTTTCATCATCTTCTGCTCACCTGATACTGTCATTTTATGGAAATAACTGCATGGACAATGGTGTGTTGCCAAAGCATGATGAGTAATTGCCATCTGAGATAAACAGTTTCCTAATATCAACATGAGACCTTCCTGAAGACCAGAGTATGCAGAATCTCTCCCAGTGTCTCTTGGCAGGATTTAAAACAAAATAAAAATAGCTGAGAAATCTATGCACATCATGAATCACTTGAGTACAGTTCTGCAACTTGCATCCATTTCTTGCCTCTCCCTGCCCCCGCTCCTATCTGGATTTAATTCTAGTACTTCTGGAACTATGGCTCTGCCTTCTCTTGGTGCCTTTCCTCTGGGAACTAAGAGATTTCAGAGCCATTATGAAACACGGGAGGAACCTTTTTGAGACCCTGCAGCTTTTTATTAGGTCTACTTTACAAGTGAAAAAACTAATGAACTTGGGAAGGCTGATGGACATAAACAAAATGATAAGGCATTAAATGTATCTGTGTTTACAACGTGGCAACTGTGTGCAAATGAGTCACTGTTTATTATTTATTCCTTCTCCTTAGTGGTATAGCTGTGTGGTTTTTGCCTATACTTATACTTACAGATCTAAAAATCCTTTATAAGTTCACACATCTAGTTAACGATTGACAACAGCATCACCAAGTCCTGGCAATAATGCCATACTGCATCAAAGAACCTTCCACAAAACAGCAATTACATTTCTCTTTGAAAGAGGAATTTGATGTGCTTAATAGGGGCATGCAGATAAGTTTGCATGAAACACAAATAAATGTGAATTATTTATGAAATTAAACACAAAGCGTAGTGCAAATACTTTAAATAAATGTATACTAAAAAGGTTAAATCAAAGTTCTGTCCATATGACTTGTATACTGATGTTACAACTAACTCTATTTCAAAAGTAATATTTTCCTTGGGAATCTTGCTGTCCTATTCAATACAGGACAAATCATTTTATGGTAACTGTGATTGTGGCAGACAATAAAATGTCTCATATCCATGGGACAGTTATGTACTCCCTTGCCTTGCAGCCGTAATGTCTGTATAATTGAAATTAGGCCATATTATCAAGTGAAGTTGGACCTGCAGAGGAGCAGAAGCTTGGTTAAAGTCAGCCGAGTGTGACTCAATTGACAATATCCATAGCCTTGGCAAACTGTATTTTCTTATGCTACTCTTGATAAACCTTTTCATGTAAAAGGTGAAGAGCTCTCCTGCTGTTCTTATCTGTGCTCTTAATTTGACATTTGGGCATTTGAAAACCATTTAATTTCTCAGTATCTCATTTTCTATCAGTTACTGATCCCCTTTCATTAGCGTGCTGAGATTGTGGGGAGGAAGATTGTTTTCAAAGTTCTGTGGTTTGATGCCATTAGCTTACAAACCTGTTGCCTAAAACCCAGTGGTTTTGCTCAGCAATGAGGCAGAACCTGTCTCTCTTCTATCCTAGAAGCAGCACAATCTTCTGTGGGGAGATTCTTCCAAGCCAGAAACACTGTAGTTTTTTAGTTCACAGCTTTTTAAGCAAATGGCATTACAATACAGAACTTAGACAATAATCTTCTTCCCTGTAATGATAACGAAAAGGGTGTGCACGTATATTGTGACTTCTTTTCGTCATTCAGGTTATGTTCTTACCATTGGCCTGCCTGAAGATTTATGCTCCTTTGCTTTAGTTTTCAGGAGTCTGAATTTTGGCTGTCTCTGTTGCTGCTTTGCTGAGTTTTAAGCATGCATTAAAAATTCTAAGTTAATTGTTAAATAATTACTGCATTCAAGTTGAATTCATGTCAAACCACTAATATTCTTATAGTTTCTATTCAGAATGATGACCTTGCACTGCTTATGCCTGTTTCAGCCTGGCTTTGTCACCTTGATGGATCGTATTGGTGAACTTTGCTTGGTTCTGGCAGCATTTTGTCAGACTTGGTGCCCAAAATTGGGAACTCCAAATTCTGCACCAAAGAGCAAAGTAAGCATATGCAGGCATGTGAGTTAATTTGGCCTCTGTACCCCGAATCCTGACTTACTAATTTTTATAAAGGTATGCATGTCTTATGCTGAGGAATTGGAAGACTCTGCTAGAGGAAGTGAGGAAATGAGTGGGCTCTGACATTTGTTGGGATTGTTTTCTTTCTATGGAGCTATTTGAAAATGGGAATAAAGTAAGTATTTTCTAAATGATTATTTTTAATTGCTGCTTTTAATTTTTTTACTAGAACCACCTAGGGTTGTCATTTCACCTAAGAATCAGACATTTACAGAAGGCTCTGAAGTGTCTATCAGGTGTTCTGCAACGGGTTATCCAAAGCCAACAGTAGTATGGACACACAACGATATGTTTATTATTGGTTCAAGCAGGTAGGGGTTATGGATTTCTCTATTTATTTTTTTTTTCCCCTATATGAGAAAGAAATTTTGAACAATGCCAGAATATTCTCACTATTTCTTTCACGGGAGTTTTGGAAATAGCACCATAACCTTTGCTTTTATAAGTCTTTAATTTCAATTTCCTCAACTATAAAATAGCAATACTTTAGTTCTCTTCTTCAGAAGGCTTTTCACGAGATTCATTTAAAGGCTTTTCACAAAATGCATTGATATTTTCTGTTAGACATAATAATACTAATATTATTGTTTAGCATGGGAAAGTAAACCAGCAATACCTGTGGTGCCCAGCAACAGGAAAAGGAGCAATGGACATAAACTAAAACAGAAGAAGTTTCACCTTAACATGAGGAAAAACTTCTTTATGCTGAGGGTGGCAGAGCAGTGGAACAGGCTGCCAGGAAGTTTGTGGAGTCTCCCCTTCTGGAGACATCCAAAACCTGCTTGGACATGTTCCTTTGTAACCTGCTCTGGGTGGCCCTGCCTTGGCAGGGGGGTTGGACAAGATGATCTCCAGAGATCCGTTTCAATCCTAACGATTTTATGATTCTGTTATTCTGTAATACCTGCCTATAAGCCATCTGGTTATCCTGCTGCTGTTGCTGCTTGTAGTGTGGATAAGTTACTCTTTTTTTTATTTTTTATTTAACAAATCAATTTTTTGGTCCCCTGTGTGTTCACAGGTATAGATTGACCCCAGAAAGCACCTTAATCATAAGAAAGGCAATTCCAAAAGATGCAGGAATTTATGGTTGCTTGGCAAGTAACTCAGCTGGGACAGAGAAACAAACATCCACTCTTACATACATTGGTAAGTAAAAGAAACTGTAGGGAAATTAAAAAGCAAACTAATACATTGTTAGGGAAGAACTGTTAAAATTAGTAGCGCCTTGCAGAACATACTGGTAGGAATCTAAAAAAATCGGAAAATATGTTGAATATCTTACAAATATCCCTTTTGTTTTCTGTTCAAATCTGAGTAGTATTGTTAGGTGGTATTTAGGGCTTAATGTTTCTTCTTATGCTGTTTTTAAGAAAAACAAACAAATAAATGGGTATTAAAGTGGGGTAGGCTTGCAAACCTGAGTAAGCCTTTGGAAAAGGAATAATATTTATGTGAAATTCCTGTATCATGCTTAGCACTCCAGAGTCCTAATCCATACCGTCATCTAAACACTGTGTTAATATATCAATAGCAGAGTATTCAAATGACCAACACGTGGCTGGAGAGGGAGAATGACTGTTAACCTTTTTACTTTCTATATGATGAAACTTTTCTGATTCTGTCCCTAAATTCCTTGCATGTTCTACATGTGATCCAGATGCCCTGGATAGGCTTTACTTTTTCATGTTTGCCAGTGTTTCTCTCTCACCTTATATGAGTTTTAAGCCTGTTTGACTGTAAATGCAATTATTTTTCCATATAAAAGAGAAACTCAGTATTTCATTGTTTATGTCTTAAAAATGGTGTATGCTTTTGATGAGGAACTGATTTTTTTCTATATTGTTTCTTTTTAGAGGGCCCAACATTGACCATAGTTCAAAGTGAAATTCTGATTGCTCTTGGAGACACAACTATTATGGAGTGTAAAACAACTGGCATTCCGCATCCCGAAGTTAAATGGTTCAAAGGTGCACTCATTACTGTGTGTTTGGTGTATTTGTGTTTGCAGGAATAATGATCTTGAGGTGGCTTCATTTCCTCAAAAATGTAGTATTCAGCCATTGACTGATCTGTGAAATTCTCTAAATGTAGAAGATATGGCACTTGATCTCTAGGGCATAAATTCCTGCTCCTGTTTAAGTACAGTGTATTAACATACTGTAGCATAATTAATAGTAATAATATTAATTAAAAAAAAAAGCTGAGCCACTTGTCTACCGAAATAAGGTTCATTCTTCTGTCAGAAAATGTTTAGCTAAATGCTACAAAAACCAGAAATAATTTTTCTGGTTTTCCAATTGGATGTTTGCTCAAGTTCCTTTGCAATACCTAGGGATTTTTCATATGTTCCTTCTTCCGAATCTCAGAAGTGTCTACTACAATTTCTTCAATAATGTGTGTATTTGGTATCAGAACTGCAGGAGTTTTTACAGAGTTAAATGGGAGCCAGAGAATCCCATGTATCAAGACTGAACATTTATTCTCAGAAAAAGCAGCTGGTTCCTGTGTGTAGCTGTATAAGCCACCTGCTGGTTTTCTGGAAAACCAATCATGTTGTTAGGTAGATATTGCCACTAGATAGCTTATCTAGTCCAGTATTTCATCTCTGACAGTGGCTGGATGGAAGCACAAAACTCTTTGTGGTCTGTTTGCAAATAACCTTCCCTCAAAGGAAGTTTCTTCTGAAATTGCTGCAGTTAATGAATGGCTTGTATTTTAAAGTAGGAGTCAACAGACTTTGATACTCATCCCAAAGAGTAAGAGTGGGCCAATTCTGAATGTTACACATCAGTATTGTGTCTCCTGCTGAGCTCGAGATGTAGCAGAGCTGTTTTCTAGGTTTTGTGGAGCTTTCAACTTGGTACAAAGCTGGCGGAGAAGTGGCTGTCCCATGTAGCCTTTAATTTGGGAAGAAGAAATATAGCCTGGCGCGCTGTCTCAATACTGATCTCTGTCCAAAGCTACTTGTGTTCGTGTTCCTCTTGTGAAACAAACAAATAAATAAAAAAATTGTATCTAATGTAGTAATGATTTCTTCTGCTCAGTTGAGTGGAAGTCAGAGCACTCATCTGCTAAAAGAATACAGCTATATTGTGAACTAGTCTCAAACTTGGACACTGTTTTGTTGGAATAATTTTGATAAATATCCTGTTTTATTTCAATTACTTTTTTCTATCTGAATTTAGGTGACTTAGAGTTGAAGCCATCGGCATTTCTTATTATTGATACTCATCGGGGTCTTTTGAAGATTCAGGAAACACAAGACCTGGATGCTGGTGACTATACCTGTGTGGCTACCAATGATGCAGGGAGAGCTTCTGGAAAGATAACTCTAGATGTTGGTTGTAAGTAGCTTGCAATCTAGACAGTAAATATTCTGATTTCAGAGTTTTCCCATCTGGTAAATGGTTGCTTGGTTATCTGAACGTCTCTCACAAATACGTCTAAGTCTGTGTGTGTGCTGGGAACACCTTTTTGACTGTGATTACTAAGCTGTTTCCTTGTCCTATTTGGGCTCCAACTTTCCTTTGCTCTTGCTTCTTTTGCAAAGTATAAAAATTATGAGGAGGAAGGGAGAGGCAGAGGAGGAGGAAACTCTTCAAACCTCAATCTAACATAGTTCTCAAACAGACAATACTATTATACTAATTTCAGTTACTATGTAAGTTTTTTGTAACTTAGCCCTTCCTCTCCTCTTTTCCTCATTTCTTCTAACTGCTTTAGGCCGGATGCATCGTGTCTTGTTAAATGTATGTTCCTATCAGGCCCATAGAGTTTCAGAAGCAATGAGCAGTGCTGTTCTAAGGAGATGAAGAACTTAACAATGCTAACATTTGAGTATGCACATTCATCTGATGGTGGTAGCCGTATCTTCATATTTGTGAGATGTTTAGCCTACTGCTGAGCTCCCCATTGTACGTACAGAGCATATAAGGCTGCTTTTGTAAGGTGCTGCAAGAGTTGGGAAACTGTTGTTACAAGAATAGTTGTGCATATGGGACATAAATTTAGGTTGTCAGTAGTGTAAGCAGAATGCTAATGACTTGTTGCAACCCCAATTCACATTGTTTATTTTTTTTTCTTTTTTTCCTCCCTCCCCTACCAGCTCCTCCAGTTTTCACACAGGAACCCAATGATGAATCTGTAGATATTGGCTCAAACATCACGCTGCCATGCTATGTTCAGGGTTACCCAGAACCAAAGGTTAAATGGAAGCGGTTAAATGGTGCTTCTCTTTTCTCAAGACCATTTGCAGCTAGTTCTGTCAGTCAACTCAGAACAGGAGCTCTGTCTATTAACAGTAGGTGGACCGAACTTCAAAAAAAAAAAAAAAAAATCCAGAAGGAAATATGACATATGCAGTGCGATTAAGTTGCTGTAATACTTTATAAAACTGTTAACTTTGTAAAAACAATGGGTTTTTATCAGAGATTGTTTCTTATACTGTCTTCATTGCTTTTGACATGCAGTTCATTTTCCCATGAGTGTGGATTCAGTTATGTTTGGTCAGTGGCTTCACTGTTCTTCATAGAAATTATTACACCTTTGTCCTTTCTTCAAATTTTTTTTTTTTTTTTTTTTTAGTTGATTCTGAACTCCCTCTTTTTAGACAAATCTTAATTTGGGTAACATCTAAAAATTCTGCAAGTCGCTTTGTGATTTTGGTTACTTAAAACATTTCACTCACTCTTACGCTAAATGATGTTATTCTGATTTCTTAATTAGCTTTTTTATTCCTTTGTAGACATAATCAGGCTGGGTGAAGTAATTCCACTCTACTGGACATACAGTGCAGTAGTTCATGTCTTATGTCTTTTGTACTGTTTTGTTGGTGTCTCTTCACATACAGACACATTGCTCTATGTAGTAAACAATATTCCACAGTCAGTGCACTATATGACAGTACATGTATTTCTTATACAAATTAGTATATATTAAATTATATGCCATAGACAAAGAGATGAAAAGTATCCTATATATGTATATAATGGGTTTTGTTACTCTAGTGCGCGTATAATCATTGCTTCTGTACTTGGTGACAGATGGAAAGGAACCATCTGGCCAAACCCAAATATTTAACTGAAAAATAAAAGGACTAGGCTATCCATGCATTGCAGACTTTTCAATATCATTTCAGATAATGCAATTGGATTTATTTTTTTTTCACTCTCTAGATTTGTGGGTTGGTGATGAAGGAACTTATATCTGTGAAGCTGAGAACCAGTTTGGAAGGATTCAGTCACGGCCAGCCATGATCACAGTAACTGGACTGGGTAAGACTGATTAATGTCAGTGACAGCAACGAAAGGGGAGACTGGCAGCATTTCAATATCTGGAATACACTGAAGGAGGCAATAGTTGGTGGTGTTCGTATAAGAAATCAAATGTTTGTGGGTTATGTTCATACATGGTGACATATTTATATGCTATATTTACACATGTACTCATCCACACAAACGGAATCAGAATACACTTGCATGGAATATTTTAACTGATTGGAGTGAATCTTGTGTGTCAAAACATTATCTTTTAACTGACTGCATTAATTTGAATTAATTCCATCTACACTTTATAACATGGAGCTTAAAAAAATTATTTATCCTGTCTTCTGTTTCTCCTTCCTAAGTAAATTTATTAAGGGATGAAAAATCACCATAATGATGAATGCTAGTGATGGGGTTTTTGCCATTTAAAAAAAGGACAAAAAGGCAGCTATGAACTTGCTTAGGTCAGTGTGTTGATATAACTGGGAAGGAATCTTAGTAATCCAAGAAGACAGTAAATGTCTAGCTTTGACAACAGCTGTGCTATTAAGGAGTTGTTTATTATCTTAGTCAGACAATTGGCAATAAAAGGAAAAATAATGCTATGGAATGTATACATTTGTGGGAGGGTATGAATGGAGTCCAACTGCCATCAAAGAAATCATTTGTTAACTTAAAACATGTAGTGGGAATCTGTAATGCTAGTAGTATTTAATAAATGTGGTTTTACCTATTTAAAAGTGTTATGTAATCCCTATTACTTAAAATTATTTTACCAAGCATGTGCTCAAGAGTGCTTTCTGTTGGCTCTTTACAGAGAATGCAGAATTTTCTGTGGGGCTGTTGACCTCTATTCTAACCTTTTGAAATTTTATGCCCAAAGGAAATTACCACTTATTTTTTGTCCTCTCCAAACCTGCTACTTCTGTTCTTTGGTATTTTGCCCGAGTAAGAGAAAATAATATATCAACTTGGTATCAGGGGAACATGAGTTTTCAGGCAAATGCTTGATCGAATCCAATTTCAGCTGGACAACATCTTCACTTTGCTGCCATTCCTTAGTCTTAAGATCACCTTATGTGTATTCCCCCAGCTTCCTTTCTCTCCTATGCTACTCACCACTTCATTTATGTGTTTCTTTTTTTTCATGCCTGCATTGTTGACATTTCAGATATCAGAATCCCATCTGCTATTTTTTGTCATAAAATTAAGTATGTTGGAACTCTCACGCTCTTTGTTGATGCCAACATTTTATTCTTAACCCTTTTTTCCTTTCTATTTCCATTGTATCGTTTTCACTGTAGGAAATGTTTCTTGTGCTATATCTGTACAGTACCTTGCACAAGAACAGCTTTGAAGCTGCTGCAAGTAGCATTAGTGACAGGAATAATAATAAAAGTTCAAATTTAATACTTTTCATCAATATATAAAAATTCATAATAACATTTTCTAATTCTTTCTTTTGTTCAAGTTACACCTCTGATTGGAGTAAGTCCAGCCATAGCTAATGTAATTGAGGGGCAGCAGCTCACTCTGCCATGCGTGTTGCTTGCTGGAAACCCCATTCCAGACCGGAGGTGGATTAAAAACAGCATGGTGGTAAGACTGTTTTGTTTCCTATCAGATTTATTGGCAGAGCAAATCTATAACTGACATTTCAAACCACAATAACAACTTGGTTTAATTTACCGAAGTTGATGTACAAATATACTGATAGATATTATGCTTTCAAAAACCAAACAAAAAAAATGCCCTATGAGGTTGGACTGGCTCACTGGAAACAAGGATCCAATGTCATTGAGGTAAATTACAGCAGACAACCACCACTCAGTGGGAACTGCTGCCTCCTCGGGAGAAGCCAGTTGGCTGTATTTGTAAGGCAGTAGCTGCTTCTGAGTCTATGCAGGCGCTCTCATTCAGAGTACAGCCATTCCCCTGAGAAATGAGTCTATTACTGTTCATAATATGAAAGTGGAAGTGTGGCATCCTGATGGTTAGGGCTCACTGATCACTGCCCATTCTTGGAAATATCTAAGTCTGAAGCATAGATGAGGGAATAGGAGATGATAGTGGGAGATGTAAAGGTCTAGAAAAGAACTTGGAACCTAAGTATTTGTGAATTGCCCTTGTATCTCCTATCTTACTTTCAAAGCAGTTTTATGTGTTCTTGTTAGCCCTTGAATTTCAGCCTTGGGCTCTGAATACAGGAATGCTAGTGGAATATACCTACCGGAATGACAAAGAATGAAAATTCTGCAGATGTAAGGTTTTTTAACTTTATGACTTTTATCATTGCTGATGAAAGGAGATAAGTGTCAGTATTCCTATACCATATACTCCTTTCCTAGTGGTGCACTGCTCTGGGTATGAAAGAGTATGTTTTCTTTCCCCTTTGGGAGCATACCATTGCCAATTTATACCCTGTAGACAGAAAGGTGTTGTAAACACTACACTTTAGTAGCAGCCAAATACAGATTTTAACATCCATGTGGAGCTTTGCCTGCTAATATCTCCCTAAAGCCCTTTCTCCACAGCTTTAATTAAAATATTATCGAAATTTTTCTTTTATTTATTGTCACTGTGCAGAACCCTGGCACAACCTGACCATTCATTTGCTAGAGTTTTCTGCTCAGTTTCTGTATCACTGGAAATCATTGGCCTTTTTTTAGACTGCGTAAGTACAAGTAGCACAGGCTATAACTTCTGTGAGAAATACTGGCAGGATCCTCCTTGTTGAATTGCTAATTTCTCTGTATAGCAGTGCTAGTTCCTTGTAATTGTAAGCTCGCAGCAAAAGCTATACTCCAAGGACAGTGTTGAAGTAAGTTATGTTTAGAGAAGAATGCAGCTTTTTCTGAGTGCAGCATGACTGGAATAATTTTGCATTCTAACAACCTTTCTGTTAGGCAAGTCTGTCTTGCTGAGTTCATGGATTTTTTGGGTGTTGCTATAAGGTATATAACTTTAAAAAACCCCTGCTCTTTGGTGAAAGTTAGAACTTTTCTTATGTTTCGCAATGGTATGCTTCAGAGCTGATCTCTTCTACTTGATGGATGTGGCAAGTTGGAAGGTTAAAGAAGGATCTATTTGTGGAGGAATGACGAGTCTTTGCCCTCCTCAAGAGCTGATCTATGATCAATTTGAGTTACTGGAGTAACCAATAAAAAATGCAGTAAAACAATCCAGCTGAATTTGTTTTGCTCAGTGTACAATTTTAAGCATGAGTGTCATTTCTGTATGTGCTGTGGCAGAGCAGAGTTGCTGTTGCAGATCTTAATCTCGCTCCAGCAGTAAATACTTGGTGCTACCAAAATTCTTATTTAAACTAAGCTTTTTATGAAAGATGCAAAGTAGGAAAAGCTCTAGTAAAATTCTCCAGGAACGTATTTTTACAAATGTGAAATAGTCAAGTAAACTCACACTACATCCCAAAATAAATATTATTGATGAGTATTTTCTTCAGTAAAATGTTACATCACTCTTTTGGCAGCTTGTTCCCAGTCCCTACGTTAATGTTCGCAGTGACGGAAGCCTGCACCTTGAAAGAGTTCGTCTGCAGGATAGTGGTGATTATACCTGCATGGCAAGTAATGTTGCTGGGACAAGCAACAGAACTACTGCTGTTAACGTGTACGGTAAGGAACATTGTCTTGTTGCTTTTGTGCCAAATGTAAGATGAGAGTGTGTTTCTTACTACCAGCAGCTTTCACCAGAGCTTCTTTGTTAGTAATACTAATTTCTCAAATTTCAACTTTTTAAATGCTATTTTCTAAAGTAACATGGTGGGAAATTGAATCCGCTGCACAGGAAAGAACCAAGTGATTGAGACTTTTTAAAATAAAATGAAAATAACACCATTTTGTGTTTGTAAAAGATTCTCATTTTTATACGTCTACAAAGGCTGGGCTGTGCAGTCTTCATCTCTAGCTTTATTAACAAAACAGGCGAAAGTGGAAGTTTACTAGAAAACAATGACAAGTGCTGTCTGGTGGTTTCATAACTGATATAAAGAGGCACAAATCATGGGAGAATTAGAACAAAAATAAATAATGAGTTTGGCGAAATGTGTTTCATTGTTGGTTGGTTCCTCTCCACCTCCCTTCTTTTCTTTAATTAAAACATAAAAAAATTACACTGACAGCAAGACAAAGTGTTAACATTGTGGTAGCCCATCTGAAATTCAGCTGAACATATTTTTCGTAACTCCAGGGGGGTGGTGGTCACAACCACTTCATGGTTTACAGCCTGAAATTTTCTCATGTGTTAAATTAATCATGGGACATTTATCTTAAGCTTCACTGAACTTGCTGGAACATTCTTTTATGCTAAGGCTGGCTATTATTTTTCAATACAGGCAAAGTACTCAGTGTCTGGTAAGATCTTCCATGCCAGTGCTAGTTTTTGGAATATTTCACAAGTTGAGAGCAGGAAGGAATATATTTGTATGGTTTTAGAAAGTTCTCATTTTTTATATTAGAGACTTAAAGCTGATCTTTTTTTCTGTTGTTAATTAAAAATCAGCTCAGGTAATTAGGGGAACTGTAGCCCTTGTTATCTCTTATTACAGATTTTGTGAAGTGATCTGGTATTTTTATTCTAGTTCATTTAACAGTCAGTCTCTGCAGAAATCATCAGTGCAGTTAGCACAACTTTGCAGTATTTATAACAAAGAGTGTGATTGGCTCACTTTCACGTCTTCTCTGTTCAAAATGTTTTCCATCAATGAAAATTGATTCATCACCAAAAATACTGAATCCATTGTCATGAAAGGCGCTGTATAGGTGGAATCATGTGCAGTCAGAGGATAATGGACAAAGACTTTCTGAAATTATTGCAATCTGGTATGCGAAATACCTGCAGTTAGTTTAAAACTATGCATACCTAATCCAACGGTCAACCTATGGCTGACCTGTCTTGTTATGAGCAGGTGTCTATTCTGTCTTGAAAGACTGCAGAGTGGAAGAGAATGTGGCTGGTCATTGTCTAGGGTTCAGAGGTGGCTGAAAATTTCCAAGCCCTGCTGCCTGTATGAAGTAATAATTGAATATAAGGATTTTATTGTAAGAGTTTGCCATGGTTTGAAAAGTTTTCTGCATGTGTTTAATATTTGCATTTATTTTCAGTTCTGCCTGTTATTCAGCATGGACAGCAGATATTCAGCACCGTTGAAGGAATCCCAGTAACATTACCATGCAAAGCAAGTGGAGTTCCTAAGCCATCTATTGTCTGGTCTAAGGTAATTTCTTAGTTTTGAGCTGTTGATGGTGAAAGATTGGGAATTGAACACATAATTTAGTTGTCATAAAAACTAAATGCAAGAAACATGGTGAAAAGCATCAGTTCTGACGGAGCTGGAAATCTCTATTCATTCATATCTGCTTTTGTTTCCCAGAGCAGTGCTTCCTGGCCATGGCCCAGCCATAGATCAATGTTCTCTTCTTTGGAAGGGTTTGCTTATTACTGTATCTTTATGTTTTTAACACTACAGAAATTGTTCATATTCCGTTATGAATTGATAATTTAAGATTAGGCAACCTGCCAAAGATTGAAAGTTTAGTTTTGGTTTTGAGCTTTACTTTAAGATGACATTTTTCTCTGAGGAAACTGTGTCTAATAACGGCATTCTGGGGTTAACCTTCTGTCGCTTTTCCATCCTTTTCTTGACAAGATACCCACTGAGGAGGATCTTGGCCTTTTTGGAAATTTTTCTGAAAGTCAGTCTTTTTTTTTTTTTTTTTTTAATGTTTTCTTTAGATTTTACTCTATTGCTGTAAGCTTTAGTTTTTATCGAATTAAATCCAGTCACTGTGGACTTTTATTTTTCTTCTTTCCACAGAAAGGAGAAGTAATTCTTTCCAGCAGTGTGAAGTTTTCTGCGGGGTCTGATGGAAGTCTGTATGTAGTTTCACCAGGGGATGAAGAAACTGGGGAATATGTGTGCACTGCAACAAATGCTGCTGGTTATGCTACACGGAAAGTCCAGCTGACTGTCTATGGTATACATGAGCTGAAATCAAATAGTGTTGTTGTCTCTCTCCTCTCATTGCATTCTACTTTAGACAGTAAAACCCACACCAGTGGATTGTGAAGTAGCATACCCACCATGCAAATGGGATTTAAACTAATCTCTAATTAGTGCTTTTGACTCTGTCCTAGATCACTGGATCCACATACTAGGCATTTTTACAAATGGCTGAAACCGAAAGGCTTAAACTTCAGGCATTATGATTCTTTCAAGACCACCTTATACCTTTTATCTTGAGTTCAGGGACTAGGATCTTGAGCTGATCATAATTTCATCTTTTATGGAAATGGATAGGAAGTACCTGTATAGGAAAGGAATTTGCTTCCTACCATCTCCCAGTATTATTAAAAAAAAAAAAAAAAAAAAAAAATTCAGGTGTAAGCTTGCTTTGCAAGGCTTTTATAACCTTTTATTGGTGCTGTAGTGTAACATAGTTCAAGTATTGTTTGCAAACTACCTATGCAATACAGAGCTCGGCATATGCATGAGCTCAATGTATCTGTTGTTATCTAGCTTTTTGGGTAAATAGTGCAGTCTTGCTGGTATTTGTGGAATTGTATGTAGGCATCAGCCAGTGTCTGAGCTACAGGAACTGTACATCAGCTTTACAATGATTTTTGCTTATTGCAGACATGTCATAAAAAAATGGGATTGTAATGTTAAATACCTGATTAAAAAAATAGATGTTTAATCTGCAGTAAAATTGCATGGTGTTACATTTGTACAAATACATATATTAATTGCAGCTTCCTAACACCTTCTACATTATAGTGAAACCTAGAGTATCCAGGCCTGGAGACCAGCAAGGAAATGAAGATGATAAACCCATAGAAATCTCAGTAATTGCAGGGGAAGAGGTCACACTTCCATGTGAAGTAAAGAGCTTGCCACCCCCCATAATTACATGGGCCAAAGAAATGCAGCTCATATCTCCATTCTCTCCAAGGTAACAACGTCTGATGTTAAAGTGAAATTGCACCTAAGCGAAGATTTTTGGAACCGTATATAATTTTTAATTGCCACAGGATCAATCAGAATGTATTAAGTTGTCCTGCATGAGGACCCTTTTTATTAAGTCTTGAGAGTCTCTTTCCCAAACCCAGCATACATCTCTTTACAAAGGAATACTAAGACCATGCATCACTGTACAGCTTCAATTCCAGTGTGTGTTTATATGCAATCTCAAGAGGCCAAGACAAGATGATCCTGTTATATCTGTGCTGCAGTAGTGCACAGAGACCCACATAATCTATGCCTGATTATAAAGGTTTAAAAACTGTTTTTCTTTAGTTAAGTACTTCATATTTATGCTCGGGGAGCTTTGCCTGTTAGTTGTATGAGGTCTGGGCTGCCTGTAGAATACAGATGTTGATAAATGTTCGGGAGTGCTTACAAGGGCTCATTTCTCGCTGTTTTTCTGCATTCAGAAACTCTCCAAATATTCTTGAACATGTAAAAACATAACTAAATGCTCACAAAAATCTTAGTTTGACAACCTTAGAGAATGAATAGGTGAGGACTGTCTTGTATACCACATGGGCCACAATGTTGGAGCTCTTCCTTATTATTTTAGTCTGGTACAAAGTAAAAGAGGAGACAAGTAGGTGATTATTCTCTGTATGTTCCCAGTTGAAGTGTCAGGTACTATCACAGGGCATGCTAGTGCATTCTAGTCTTCAAGATACCTCAGAAGAGTTAAAGGCTACAGCTGTATTCATAAATCAGGAAATGGAAATGCTGGCCAAATGCACGCTGTAGCAACTGCTGTGCCTGTTGTTGTGTTCCTCAGTGATCCAAGTGGAGGGAATCAGACTGTGTCTGAACTGAATTAAGGAATTGTACAGACCCCAGGGCAAGCCTGTTTCTCTTTTGGCCAAATCTGCCTCCTCAAATCCACCCATTCCAGTGAGTCTGTGACAGCCTCAGCTATTAACAGCTGCTGGGCCAGCAGATTTGGTGAAGGTGGCTTGTGCTCGAAGAGTTGATTTGTTGTTAGTAATTTGTGGAATTTTCTTACGTCCTGCAAGCAGATTGCATGCACTAATGAATCTGCATTCTTGGTCACCTACTTGTCCTCATCTTACCTCAGGAGACATTGATAAATTAGGCTACTTGCTCATGGCTGTTGTGGAGAAATCCAAGTTGTCCAGGGTAACAGAAGTCCAGCTCACCCATTGCATAAAATTGTTTACAGATGTCAGCAAAAGTTAAAGAACTAGCCCAAACAAAATTGTTTGAGACCACCCAAAGATCATGTTAGAAATGTGACCAGTAAACAAAAGAAGAGTGAAATCAGAAATGAAACCAACTCAAAAACCAACCCCCCCAAAAAAACCAAAAAACCCAAAACCAACCAACCAAAAAAAACACAAACAAAACAACCTCCCAAAAAAATCCCAACCCAAGCACAAACCCCCCAAACAAAAACAGAGTTCAGAAAGAAGATATGGGCAGCTGTCCTGGGTTCAGCTGTAGCAGTCATTTTTCTCTTTCTTAGTAGCTGGTGCAGTGCTGTGTTTTTGATTTTCAGCCTGGGACCAATGCTGATAACACCGATGTTTTTAGTTGTTGCTAAGTAATGTTTACTTTGACCAAGGACTTTCTCAGTCTCATGTTCTGCCAGGGACAAGGGGAAGCCGGGACTAAGCAGAAACAGGACACCTCACCCAATCTGTCCAAAGGGGTATTCCATACCACAGCATGTCATGTCCAGTATATAAACTGGGGGGAGTTACCCGGAAGGCCCAGATTGCTGCTCGGGTTGGGCTGGGTATCGGTCAGCGGGTGGTGAGCAATTGTATTCTCTCCCCTTGTTATTTCTTTTATTATTATTAGTGGTAGCAGTAGTAGTTTTGTATTGTACCTTAGTTACTGGACTGTTCTTATCTCAACCCGGGGGAGTTACATTCTTCCGATTCTCCTCCCCATCCTTCTGGGAGCAGAACCCGGGACAGCAGCAGAGGAGGAATCATAATATCAGACAGATTTGGATGGCCTGGAGGAAATACACTTCGCATTCAATCTGGCCTTGGACACTGCCAGGGATGGGGCAGCCACAACTTCTCTGGGCAACCTGTGCCAGGGCCTCACCACCCTGAGTTTCTTCCTAATGTCTAATTTAAATCTACTCTCCATCAGCTTAAAACCATTCCCCTTGTCTTATCACTACATGCCCTTGTAAAAAGCCCTTCTTCAGCTTTCTTGTAGGAGTAATTTTTTCTTCCCTCATTTATTTTCCTTATCTCAGTTACTTTTGTCTTCTACATAAGAAGACTTTGGCTTTGCTGGCCAGTGTATCTTGTAATGTTAAAGGCCATGACCAAAACTGTAGTAAAAATTAATACTATGTAATGAACTATTTACTGATGAATAATGACAATTTCTATAAAGACCAGAACAGGCACTTTTGAATTGGAATCCTCTTCAGAATTTTCTCTTCCATCTTGAATCAATATAACATCTTTTTGCCAGTGAAGTAGTATCAAAAGTTGTGGTGACCTGGACTGAGCAATAATTTTTGACAGGAGGTTGAAGAGCTCCATTTCTCTACATGTTTGTTGTAGTTGGTTTAAGGGTTAGGTTTTTGGTTTTGCCTCCATTTCTAGAAACAAGATTGATTTCAATATGTCCTATAAGTAGCTGGAATAATTTTTATAATTTGGATCTTACATTTTAGATATTTGCTGTGTATTCTGAATGTAGAGCATCAGAAAAGAGTCAGACAAAATGAGTAAATGTAGGTCATAGCTTAGTAATATGGCACAGCTCAGTGTGCCCTGTAGAATGGTGTTACTTTAGCTTGTAGCAATCCTTAGCTACGTGTGTAAGTAGAGGTCATTCACTTTCAATACATGTTTGTACAATGTATCTGCTTCTTATTTTTCCAGACACACTTTCCTACCCTCAGGGTCAATGAAGATCGGTGAGACACAAGTTTCAGACAGTGGAATGTATATCTGTGTAGCCACAAATATTGCTGGGAATGTGACTCAGTCAGTGAAGTTAAGTGTACATGGTAAGTTTTAACTTAAAGGATAATCATTGGCAAGTTTCTGCATGGAATTTAGCAACATACAGAGCTTTTCAAACAGTTTTCCTCATATACATTAAATATTATTGACCTATATTCTTTCAGGTCATATTATCTTCATATGTAAGTTGCTCTTGGTTATGAGGAAATATAATACACACACACACACACACACACATCTGTATACATACAGGGTGTGTATATACATACATACACACACCCCCCTCCTTTAATTTTCCTTAGACTTATGGAAGAATTATAGCACAATACGATATCTGACTCTTTTTAAGTCAGAGAGAGGGATTTTAAGAACTGAAAGCTTTTATTCTAATGCACTTGGATGTTTTCTGTGCAAGAGGTTTCTGAGCAGTAAGTTTGCAAACAGTGACTGAGAATAGCAAAGCGGTCTGAGGCCACGATGTACAGCTTCCCACTAACTTGATGGGAATTACATATCCAGACTCTCTTGGTGCCAAATGTTAGTTTGCTTGCACACATGCTTAGGTGGTAGCGAAACCCATGTGTGTGTCATTTGTGGATAGGCAGCTGCTCCTGTTCGTGCACAGCTTTATGCATGTACATTCTGCTATACCCACCTTTGCAAACTAATACCTTAACCTATCCTACAGTACTTCCTCTGTTCAAACCAGTACTCTGTGTTTGTGCCCACCTTCCTCTCTCCTTACTCCCCCCCCCCCCCCCCCCCCCCAAGTAAAGGTGTTTAGTCACTCCTGCTCAGTCTAGGACCTGTGTCCCCTTCCCTCTCTTTTTTTATCATAGAACATCACATTGTCACTCCCTTGTCTCTCTCCTAGTCTCTGCATACTGGGGCACCAACCACAGTCTTGTAACTACTTATACAGTGTCACATATTGTTAGCTCCATGGTCTTGCATTTATTCCTCTTCGCTTGTGTCAGACAGGAACACAAGTTGTGGCACATCTGCCTTCTGCCAGTGCTAAGGCTCGTTGGAGAGCGGGTGCGGGAGCTGTGGCCTGGCACAGCCCAGGGGAGGCTGATTAATAGTAATTGTATGGATAGTTCTGTGGTTCATGTTCACGTACAATTTGGAAGAGCCCATTGCCAGTACACATCTTTGAAGTGGATCCCATACCACGAATGTACCAGATTGGAATCCGGTCCCCAGCAGCTCTGACTATGCTAATGCAATCACAATGGCTATAGAAGACTACTGTCTGGTTCTGTGTATAGAGAAGGCTGATATCAGTGCACATCTTTGTTTTATCTTTGTAATTTTATGTTAACAGAGAGTCTAGAAAAATGGCACTTGTTATTGTTTCAGACATGCTTTTCAAGTCTTTTTATTGCCAATGATCCTTAGAAAGAAAAACATTGTGGCAAAAGATTTATGGAGGATTTATACTATTCTTTGGGGCCAGCAAAATCTCTTCATTCATTTTTGTATCTCCTTGCCTGAACTTGTGTCTGGAAGCATATAAAGATCAGGGATTAGGGGAAGGAAATTAAAATGTCAAAAGGAAAATGTGATTAACTCTATCATAAAAGCTTTTGAACTGTTTTGTGTTATGAAGAGCCAGTACCCGTAGCTCTTCAAATGTGTGCAGTATAATAATATTGCACTACTCCTATGGAAGTCATGCAGTAGAATTTGAAACCTAGTTTCTTCAAAGAAGTTAAGCAATATAGGGTATTGTATATCCTATTTCCAGTGCTTAGTGTGTGGCTGCAAATAAGATGGAGACTCCCTTTTTAAAACGAGTCACATTGAAAAGGCAAAGGGTAGCGGGTACAAGTTACTGCTGCGGAGATTCCAACTGGACAGAAGTGGAAATTTTTTCACAGAGAGAACAACCAGTCATTGGAATAATCTCCACAGGGAAGTGGTGAATTCCCCAACACTGGACACTTAGCATTTGGCTGGACAGTGTGCTACGACATCTAGTCTAGGTCATGCTTTGCCTATAAATGTCGGACCAGGTGGTTCCTGAGGTCCCTTCCATCTTGATATTCTATGATTCTGTTCTATGCAGAGAACATACAGGTCTACTTTCTTAGTCATCTGAGAGAATTTGGTTTCAGGGAATAAAGAAGGACATTTTTAAAAATGTCAAAAATGGAAAAGAATTTGATAGAATCATAGAAGGCCTTGGGTTGGAAGGGACCCTTAAAGGTCATCCAGTTCATCTGCCCTGCAATAAGCAGAGACATCTTTAACCAGATCAAGTTGCTCAGAGCCCCATCCAGCTGGACCTTGAATGTTTCCAGGGATGTTGCATCTACCACCTCTCTGGCAACATGCTCCAGTGGCTTACTACCCTCATCATAAGAAAATGTCTTCCTTATATCTAGTCTGAATCTCTCCCTTTTTAGTTTAAAACCATTACCTTTTGTCCTATTGCTATAGGCCTTGCTAAAATGTCTGTCCCCATCTTTCTTGTAAGCCCGCTTTGAGTATTGATGGGCCGCAATAAATTCTCCCCAGAGCCATCTTTTCTCCAGGCTAAACAACCCCAGCTCTCTCAGCCTTAAGAATGATCTTGTACATAATTTTATTCACATTACTGTGGACTAAACTTGTCTTCTTTAGTTCCTCCAAAGATACAGCGTGGACCTCGGGTTTTGAAAGTCCAATCTGGCCACAGACTTGACATACCCTGCGATGCCCAGGGGATCCCTCCACCAACAATCACTTGGTTCAAAGGCAGAAGTGCTGTGCCAGTAGATGGTTGGCAGTTTATCTACAGCCTGGATGGAGCTCTAGGCATCAACAGCGCCCAGCTTCCTGATGCTGGAATCTACAAGTGTGTCGCTAGTAATGTAGCAGGCAGTGAAGCGTCAGAGATAACAGTGCACGTTCAAGGTATTTATAATTATGGCTGTAATCTTGCCTCCTGTCCTGGCTAGGTATGATTTCATGCCAGTGCAGTCTGGATTGTGTTTTGGAGGACAATGATTTTTGCTGCTCAGAGTTACATGATGAAAATCTGTTTTGGATGTTATGTTCTGATGTTAATTAAGAAAAATTAGACTATATAAATCATCTTTGAAAAGTTTGTAGAAATAAGAAAAAGAAACACTCTCTCTATATATACATATATATATTGATTGGGAAAAAAAATATTCAAGCTACTTATGACTTGGTTTTGTAGTAGGCAATTAAAATCAGATTCCAGTATGGGAAACCTCTTTTTCAAGTATTAGCTTTGTATGTTCAGATGTCTCAGATCTTCAGAACTCTCTTTGAACCTCAGAGCCTGGTATCACAGGTTTAAACAGAATTGGAATTTTTATGAGCTGGAATTGAGCTCTTCACTCAATCAGTTACTATGCTATTGAAATGGTGATGGGGGCAACAGTGGTCAACATGCCAATTTAAATATTTAGTTTAATTCCTCTCTTGATGGGCTGATATACAGCAATGTAACATGACTGACTTAAGCTAAGAAGAAAGTATTCTTTCTTTGTAATAATTCAAAGGCAACATTCTGATCCCTTTGGATTAGAGGTGCTGAGAACCTCTTGTTACGAAGAACTTCCAATAACTTTACTTAACGATAAATAATATTCTTTGTATAGTCTCAGTCCACACACAAGTTTAAATTGAGATGAAAGAAAAAAGTAGAAGTAATACTAATACATGGTATGAGAAAAAACAGTTTCAGTCATATTTTTCAGATTGTGCAGAAACACTGTCTCTGCCTTCAAAACCAATATATCACGTCTTAGAGAGAACCAATTTCAGTCAAACTTGAAAGCCTCTTTGTACTGCTTACTTCCTAAATATTCCCACTGAAATCAAGACTGCTTATATAGTACCCATTTTGATCAATGTAAGGAGGGTTATTGGAATCTGAGCTTGTGTGAATGACAGAGACTTAGAAATGTTATGTATTGCCAAACTGTATTTTTACATATGGGAGCAGAGATCAAGAAGTTTTTTGGGGTCCTAATTTTCTTTCAGAGCCTCCTACTATTGAGGATCTGGACCCGTCATACAATAGTCCCTTTCAAGAAAGAGTAGCAAGTCAACGCATTGTGTTCCCATGTCCAGCAAAAGGTGTGTATCATTGTTACCACTTTTAGTGACAAAAGTATATTTTTGTGACTTTAAATATTAAGTTTCTTTGACATGGTAAAAATGTAAAACCTGCACAGTATTTTGCTTATCTGCTTTATGTGGAAAAATTCAAACGAAGAATGATTTAAATAACCACTGTGTGCAGAAGTTCTGTGAAAAGTCACTGCTAGCCAACAAAGATATTGTAACATTCAGAAGTAAGATTTTTAATATTTGAGTCGTATTGTAACAGTACTTCCTCTAAATTTGAAAGCGCATGGCCTACCTGTGCCCTGTCCTTGCCAATATGACTTCCATCAAGCCGTGGGAATTGTTTGAATCTTTCTTATTCTGAGTTGAGCAAAGCACTTCTCAGAGTTTCACCTTTTTCTTGATAGGCACTCCAAAGCCTGTCATCAAATGGCTACGTAATGGAAGAGAGCTGACAGGTAGTGAACCAGGGATTTCAATTCTGGAGGATGGGACACTGCTGATCATAGCTTCTGTTACACCTGCTGATAATGGAGAGTATATCTGTGTGGCAACCAATGAAGCTGGAAGCACAGAAAGAAAATACAACCTGAAGGTTAACGGTAAATAATAAATACAACTATCGAGGAACTGGTTTTGAAGAACTTTTTTATTGTTGGAAATTGCATGCCACAAACCTGCCTATATACAGTTAAATTATAAAATCTAGTCTGAGTACTTACAGTTCTTTGACACTCTATACTTTTTAATATTGTTCCTGTTCTCTGTGACTTTGTGCACAAAGCATGTGTTCTTCTCAAAGAACTAGGCGCATCTCACTGGTAGAAGGTTCTAGCTGTACTTGAAAACTTTAATATGTATAACAAATGAAGACTTTTGTGCTGTAGAAATTAAAGATCGGGGAATAGATCTGCTTTTCATATAAACAGGAGAAAAGTTATTTATCAGAATGAACGTAGGAGAATTCTTGCTCCTGATAATCTTCCAGAATCCCAACTGAAAAATAGAAACTCTATAGGTGGACTCGAGATACGTTTTGATACTTTGTTTCTTACAGAGTACTTTTATTCCAGCCTTATTCACTTTCCATGATAGTGAGTTCTGATGCCTGGGCAGGATTATATCCTTATCTTTACTAAGAGAAAAGGAGGAATTCCATCTTGTGCCAACAGAGCTCATCAGTGGAGTTTGAGCTTTCTAATCCACTACATAAAGCCATTATCTTTGCATTCATAATGGAACAAATGATAGGCAGATCTTCTTGGGCATGACTGAAGCAGTGGAGAGGAATCATGACTCTCTGGAGTCTGCTTCCTTTATATGCTAAGCAAATAACATGGTATTTTAAGATTAAGCTTAAATAAAATTAAATTTAAATCTTAAGATAATTCTCTTAACTTGCTGATGGTGATTGCGTTTGAATTAATTTCCCTGGAATTCTGTCATTGGGTAGGAGGAGACTCTGTTTTGTGAGAAAGAGAAGAAAGGACACAGGGAGATACATTCAGAGCCAAGAGGCAAATGGAAAATTTGGGGAGGGAATGAAAAGGGCTTGAGAAATTTGGATGGCAGTGGTTCATGACTGGGGAGGAAGGAGGAAGTGGGAAATCACTGGAATAGAAGGCTTAACACACGACTTTGTGCTTTCTTGTAGTTCCTCCTGAAATTAGAGATCAAGAAAAAGTGACAAATACATCTGTAGTTGTTAATCACCCTGTAAGTCTCTTCTGTGAAGTATCTGGTAACCCATTACCCATAATCTCCTGGTATAAAGAAGATATCCAGGTCTGTATAATTAACCTAAGTGAAGTAACACAGCCATCGTCAGTCAGTTATGTGTAGACTTTTGAGTGTTTGGTATGAGAACTCATTTAAAAAAAATGTGCATACATACCTTTATGTATACTCAAACTGCACTAAGAACAACCACACAGAAAGCCAGCTAAATATGGCTAATCCATTCATTCAGCTGTACCATAAGTCAAAAGTAAACTCTTTATTTTTAGTATTCCCCTGGGAATTACACTTAACAATCTTCCAGTATTGTAAATGCCAGAGTCCTTACAAAGGGGACCAATAATGGTATTTTTTTTTTGTTCTATAGACGGAGAAATAAGAACTCTTGGCTTGAATTCCAAGAGTTTATTTGAATTCCTCAGAATTATTCTTGAGACCTACACTTCTACTTGAAGCTGATAAGTGATAGTTTAAATGAGGAGAGACCACTTTATGCGCCTTTGTGGCTGACCATTTACTGATGGATGAAGAATTTCTTTGGTTTTCCCACTCCTTATTGTATGTTGAGCTGCAAGTCATATTGAATAGATGGCAGAAATTGAGGAGATTAGTGTCGTAACTGAAAGGGGAAACAGATTAGCCTTAGACTAAAACTACCATTTTCTTATAAAAATCCGGCTGTGATATTTGGCTGATGTAACTTGGATCATATAAGTCAAATGTCTTGGGTTCTTTCAAGGTTGTGGAAAGCAGTACTCTACATATTTTGCACAGTGGGAAGACACTGAAGCTCCTTAAAGCTACTACTGATGATGCTGGACAATATTCATGCAAAGCCATAAATATAGCAGGAAGTTCTGAGAAGCTGTTTAACCTAGATATACTAGGTTAGTTCCATGGGGTTTTCTTTGGGGGGAGTGGGGTTTCTTTTTTGTTTGGGGTTTGGTTTGGGTTTGTTTGGCTGGTTTTGTTTGGTTGGTTTTTGTTTTTTAAAGTCAGTGCTGTGAAAAACAGTTGATAGTTAAGAAACCAATAAATTTAAATTCATTATAAATAGATTCTTCCTCTCACTGCCCATAAAATATTGGCTGCCAAAGCGCTCATCATGATGGATTTTGAATACCTAAAATTTACCACTCTTGTAGTAACACAGACAAAACGCTGTTTTTTATTTCCGGATTTTGGTCTTTGGGGCTTTGTTTTGTATTTTGGGTGTATAGGATTTGTCTTACATTCTATTCACCAGCACAAGTGTGGAAGTGCTTGTTGTGGTAAAAATGATGATGTGATCTAACAGAAGTCACTTTGCAGTGAAAACTAAAGTTGTTTCAAGGGAATAGTATGATTCGCTACCACATTTCTTCCAGTTTTATAGCATACCTTCCTTGTCTAAATAAAGGTTCTTCCTGTAATGTTTGTCTTTTTAAAGTTCCACCAAGTATAATACGTGCTGATACTCCTGGTGAAATTGCAGTCATCCTCAACCAGCAAATCAGCCTGGAATGTAGAGCCAAAGGCTTCCCTTTTCCTGACATTCACTGGTTCAAAGATGGCAAGTAAGTGTATTATAGTTTTTGTGGTTTGTGTCTAGGTTATTCCTTCCTTAGAACATAGACGAAGAAGGTGCACTGTACCAGTACCAGTAAGCTCTGCTTTAAACTACTTAGTGTTAAGTTATTGTCATCAGCTATAATTCATGGGGGTGTGAAATGGTAAGTTGTTTAACCAAAAGTTAGCATCCAGCTTTTCTTCATGAACTGTCCTATAACTGACATCGGCACTTGCAGAGCTGATTTATGGTATTTGAAGCCAGAAAATGTTTGAAGCTTGATAATCATAACCATTTATTTGAGTTTATTCTATCTGGATTATTTGTAATATCGAATCAGTTAAAATACAGTTGTTTTGCTGAGATGATTTTTTCATTGGTAGACTGTACCCATGTCAAACATGGCATGATGGCTGAAAGATTAGCCAAAAGTCAAAATAGGCTGTGGGGTTTTTTTTGTTTTTAAACAGCATTGGTGTTTAACAATGCAATTCAATATAGATAGTGGCTAGTACACACAGATATTCTGATATGACAATTCCTTAATCTTTGGTATGTTGACACTTACATCTAGTAGTCGATATTTTGTTATCAGTAAAGGACTGTCATGACCTAAATAATTAGAAAAAGGAACTGAGGTCAGGAGTGGGCCTCTGGCTGTGATGCTGGCATCCTGGATGACCTGAATAACATACTTCTGTGTTTTGGTTTCTTCTAAAAATTAGGAATAAAGTTAATGATAATAGTTTGTCACTTTATGGTTATTCTTCAGATTAATGCTGTTACTCTAGTGCTAAATGGTACGTTTTAATGGTACAATTACTGCTGTTAAAGAACCTCTTCTTACTACTGTCCGTTTAAATTAATGTTGAAAACATGGGGTCAGAGTTCTGTGGAGCAAAATAATCTCTATTCCAGGCCCTTGTTTTTGGGTGATCCCAATGTTGAGCTTCTGGACAAAAATCAAGTTCTACATATAAAGAATGCTCGAAGGATTGACAAAGGTCGTTATCAGTGCAGCGCCACCAATACTGCTGGCAAACAAGTTAAGGAGGTCAAGCTGATCATCCATGGTAAGTTTATAGAATGCCAGATTCTAGAAGATCCTCTAATTTTACTCTTAAGATGTCTTTTTTGAATGGAGATACTCAGACATATACAAAGTAAGGCTCTGACCCTGCAAAATTTGTATACAAACATAACTTAGTGCCTATTCACAAAGTGATCTTTTTTTAGTGTTTATATGTGTGAAGTTAAGTATGGATGTACTATTTACAAGTTTGGTCTTAAAATAGTGTTTATGTGCTTTTGTGCTTTTTATTAGTTTCTAATTCATGAAAGCCAAGAGTCTTGAAGGGCCTTCTCAAATTTTGCTCTTAATTAGTTTCACCTTGCTTACTTTATTAACACATTGGCTTCATTATTTTGATCTTAGGGAGAAGAAAATTAATTAGATTTTAATACACTTATGTTTATTTTTCTAAACCTAGTACTAGGAGTAAATTTAGCCAGGAATAAGTTAAAGTTACAGCAAAAGTATAAAGCAAAGTGCAAAACCAGTAATAATCAGACCAAAAGAGTCTTTGAAAAAGAATGTTCCAGATAATCTTCAGATAGTGTGGCATGTCATCTTGCTTAAATTGGTGTAAAGGTCATTTTTATCAAGTGGGGTCATTTATAGCAGGAGAAGAAGCACTAACATGAATATAACCTTGTTAACATTATTATTACTTTTATGAAGTTTATAGCACATTGGGTGTACTTTTGTGTTTTTGCAAGCAGTGGAGTCTTACCAAAGACATGCAGAACAGTCAATTTGTGTGATTAGGTAAGTTTAATGTAAGTTAGGATATTATCAGACGAGAGAAAATGAGGGGAAAAATTTATGGAGGAAGGAAGAGGTAGCTGTTGAAGGCGGACTTCAAAGATGATGGGGAAAAAATTTTCAGTTGGGAAGACAAAAAACATGTAGAAGCCTAGTCTGACCTAAAAACTGATAGAGTACAGTGCTAGCAGAAATTAGGGGGAAACAAATGCAGAAATCTATAAGTGGCATAACACACTGGTGCCCAGAGTGCAAAGAATAGGAATTTGGATCTGTGAGCCCTTAAGCTGGTGAGTCCCCATTTGCTATGGATTTGCTTCTGAAGATTGTGTGTCTTGTCTTCTGATAACCGTGAAATTATTATACATTATTTCCCTTATCTGGGATATTTCTGAAGCATGGAACAACCATGCGCACAGTAATATGCCTGTACACCAGTCATAGTGAAGTCTTTTGCATTAAAAACAAAGAAAATGCTGTAACGACTTGCAGGTGATTTTGGCTTCTATGAGATTTGAGGAGTGAAAAAACTCATACAAATAAAATCCTAGAAGATGAGTAGACCTTACTTCAGGTTCCTCAGACAAGAAAGGTGAATTTATGACAATAGAATGGAATATGTCTTTACTTTTAAATTTCTCATTAATCTTGGCTGTCCACAGAGTAAGTGAGGAACCTAGACACCAATTCTTGCTAGTTCTTACTTTGTTTTAGTTGTTTAGCTCTACTTTTGGCTTTGACATTTTCCAAAAATACCATGCTAGAACTGTTCCCCATTTGCTGGTAGAGAAAGCCTTTTGCCTTTGAACTGGGTGTGTTTCAGCATGCTTTTTAGGTTTGTGTACTTTGCACACGAATTATTTAGTTAAAAAAGTATTTCATCATGGTTTGATAATCCAGACACATCTCATAGGTGTAAATTTATTTACTGACACTTTACATTTCTGCAGTGGCATTTTAAAGTGAACACTATGGAAATAGTGGAAGTTGAGGATATACTGAGCATGTTTGGCAGCAGAGGAGTTAATGTGTCTGCCAGATGTGTCTAGTACTTTCAGCAATCATAAATTTCATTCTTGCCAATTGCACTGTGTTTTTATTACTTCTACAGAGATTTATGAACTCTTTATATTGGCTGATTTACACGAGAACTTGCTTGGTAGAAAAATCTGAGTACTGCTTCCTAGCAAGCAAGGGAAATGACTGCGGGCCAAAAGTTTCAAAAACAGGAGGATAAAGCTAGACTGCTAAGCTCATATTTAGTCTCAAAGTGACTGACTTCATCTTCAGAATTTTGGAGTACTGAGCATTTCCCACTGCAGTTGTAGAGGCAGTAGATGTATTTGGTACTTTAAATGGCAGGTCATTGTTCCTTGTTGGAAGGATGCACCTCCCAGGGTGTAGAGGGATGGCTCTTTCTTTACCCTTCAGAGACAGGGAAGAGGCAGAGCCATGCCCAAATGCATTGCAGGACACATGGAGGCCCAGCTGTCCTAACTTTGCAAATGTGGGAGCCTAGAAGGTAGGTGTTTCCAGGTACCACTAGGGAGGCAGCAATGCAGCAGTGCACCTCAGTGTCTCACTTGTTTCTCAAATACATGGTGGCCCTGTATGTTGCATTCTCTTCATATTTCCACTCTGTGTTTGCATAGAATTGTACAAGCAATGTATAAGTCTGCTTGGGAAAAAAAAAAAGGAGAAAAAAAACCAAAACACCAGGAAGGATTGGCAGTCTGATTAAGTTAAATTTTTTTATTCTTACAGCATTCTAATGTTTAATCCATTTAAATCTGCACAGACTTGTGTACTAAGGATTTAATGTTGTTTTGTCTTCTGAAATAGTCCCTCCTAGTATTAAAGGAGGAAATATTACCACAGAAGTATCAGCGCTTCTTAACAACCTTATAAATTTGGAATGCGAAACCAAGGGAATTCCTGTTCCTACCATTACATGGTACAAAGATGGACGCCCAATTATTTCCAATCCCCAAGCTCTGTATGTGGATAGAGGGCAATTCCTGCAGATACCTCATGCCCAAGCATCAGATTCTGCAAAGTATGCTTGCCGTGTGACCAATGCTGCTGGAGCTGCTGAGAAAATGTATGATGTGGATGTATACAGTAAGTGAGAGTTTATTGACCTTGGTTATTTGTCATCTTACAGGAAGTGCATTTTGAAAGCTTTTCTGCCTCTAACATTTGCAACCTTTGCAAGCCTGTCAAGGGCACACATCTGAATGTAAAGACTGGCCTTTGTTAGCAGTATTATGTAGAGGGAGCTTTACACCCCGTGCTTTATGTGACTCTCAAAAAGCTTTTGACTTCACAGGCCTTGATACCATGCTCTAGTGAAGTATCAAAACTATTTCTTCTCCATGTATCCTTTCCCTTTCTCACATGTGCGTGCTAAACAACACTTACCTGAAATAGCCACTCTGGGTGGGATCTTCAGCGTACTGTTTTAAGACCTTCATATTTAGTTCTTCCATCTCAAAGCCCTGCAGATCATCAACTAGTCAATGCTGAACTCATCATTTGACTTCTCTCTTTCCCCTTTGTCTTGGCTTGCCCCAGCAGCAAATTCTCACATGAAATTGTGCGTGACATAAGGGCATATAGAGCCAAAGTGGGTGGGGAGGAACTAACACATTTGCTCTTAATACATTTTCTGGCTATAGAATTAATCACTTGCAATATACTTTTTCCTCTCTACAGTCTCTCCAGTAATTGAGGGTGATGCTGACACAATCCAGAACAGGCAGGTGGTTGCTGGCAATTCACTGACACTGGAGTGTAAAGCTGCTGGCAACCCTCCGCCTCTCCTTACTTGGTTAAAAGATGGTGTGCCCGTGAAAGCAAGCAACAACCTCTACGTTGTATCTGGTGGGAAGAAGCTGGAGATTCTGAATGCCGTTGAAGCTGACCGGGGCCAGTATATCTGTGTGGCCACAAGCATAGCTGGAGAAGAAGAAATCAAATATGAAGTTGAAGTCTTAGGTGTGTGAGCAACAGAAATATTTATCAGATTTCCATTAACCTAAAAAAGTATGTTTTTATTTTTGTTGGTATTGTTATATGAAGATCTGTTAGACAACCTACGTATCTATTTAACCCTGCACTGCACATTTTTTTTTCTCCAGGGTTACAGGACACTTTAAAGATTCTTACTTTTCAGGTTAGTTCTTGAGAGTTTTTGTTCATGTGGTAGGTAAATATTACTCTCAGTAGCCTTTAAAATTCTAACTTGCCTTCATAGAAGAAAATCATAGATATGAAAGGTATCCATTAAAAATAGCATTGGGTAGTTGCCTCTGGGGAGAGAATGCTTTTCTCTTAATTTTGGGTCATGTTGTGCAAAATTTGAACCTTTTCTTGAAAAAGAATTTTCTTTTTTTTTTTCCCCTCCTTTACCAAAGTCTGCATGTCAGCAGTCCCTTCTGTATGTGTCTAGGTAAACGAATTGTGCAAATGTTAATCATACTCTGTGACATGGAAGGGTTTATTTAAGAACTTGATTTTTAGGCGTTGAAATGCTGTCCGGAAGAACATTACATGCTATTGCATGCAGATGTAGAACGTCCATTCTGCTGCTTCAGGTGTATCTCACTGGTCTTGCTAGTTAGCGAAAGAGCTGAGAGGAGCTGTATGGCAGTGCTTCCTCTTCAGCCTACCCACTCCTGCAAGTGAATGAAATAGGGTGAAGAGGACATGGAAGAAGGTTTTCTGTGCCTTTATTTTCTCATTCTGCTGACAGAGGGTGCTAAAAGTCCCTTGTTGTCATCCTGTCCGCTGTTCTCCATCTCACCTCCCCTCCCATTCACAAGATTGTTCCGACAGAGTCTGGAAAAGAACCCAAACAAACCAGGAAAAAAGTATTAGAGGAGTGAATTGAAGCCACAAAATATCATTGAGTAGATGTTTCCCTTCAAAAAGGAACAGTGGTTCGTAGTGATCTACAAATCAGTGCATGCCCAAAGTGAGATAGATGTCAAGATTATTTTGGTTATAACATTATTATTTGATATAGACTTCAATGTTTTTAAGATGTAGGAGTGTGGATTTAGATTAGATATTAGGAAGAAATTCTTCACTGTGATGGTGGTGAGATATTGGAACAGGTTGCCCAGAGAAGTTGTGGCTGCCCCATCCCTGGAAGTGTTCAAGGCCAAGTTGGACAGGGCTTTGAGCAGTCTGGTCTAGTGGAAGGTATCCCTGCCCATGGCAGGGGGGTTGAAAATAGATGATCTTTAAGGTCCCTCCCAGCTCAAACTCTGCTATGATTCTATGATATTTCTGATCCTTAAACGTTGTTTTTGATGGATTTTTCTCTCTTACAGTCCCGCCATTTGTGGAAGGTGGGGATGAGCTCTTGGACTACATTGTGATTCTCTATAGCCCGTTGGAATTAGATTGTTCAGCAACAGGGACACCCTCACCAACTATCACGTAAGGGGATCGACAGTAGAACAAAAAAAAAAAAACCAAACCCAAAAAACCAAAACCAAACAAAAAAAAGCTAGTTGATTAGGTGAGCTTGGAGGTAGTCTTTATGAACTGTGCATGTTTTTTAGTGATAGTTAATGTGCGGAGGACAAACTCCTGGCTCCACTGAAGACAGCATCAGGAACACACATGTCAGGATCAGGATTTTATTTTAAAGTCGTTTGGTATGTTGTGCCAATATGCACATCCTGGAAACTAGGATAGATAACAAGAGCTGACAAAACTCAAGTTCCCTTGCTGATGCAACTGTGCACTTTTCATTAGCCATCGGTGATTACTTTTGCTTTGGAGATTTCTGCCTGCTTCTGTTGGTGGTATCTGCTTTTACTACTGCTTCCTATCTGTCATCTTTCTGATTTCTTTAGTCCATGTTTCCCTATTCTTCCTACTTCTGATAAACCATTGTGGTCTGTGGCACTCAGAAAAGCAGAATACTACCTGACATCTCCAAACCTTCCTAGAAATGCAAACAGAGTTACTGAAACATTCTGTTTAATAGAATTGTACATATTTTAGTAGCGTTGTTGATCTTACTTTCATAGAAATCTGAGATTGTACTTTATTTTTGTTAGGTGGTTGAAACATGACCAACCAGTTGAAGAAGGAGCTGGACATAAGATCTTATTAAACGGACAAAAGCTTCTTATCTCTCGAGCTCAAGTGTCAGACACTGGCCGCTATAAATGTGTGGCTGCAAATAAGGCAGGAGAACATGAAAAGGAATTTGATGTTACTGTGCATGGTAGGTTACTCAACAGGAGGAGAAGCAGCAAACTGCCTTTATTTTATATTGCTGGCAAGAAGGTGCTCAAATTTCCTGTAAATGTCTATTTAGTGGTTTGAAAAACTGGTGATGAAAGTGGATAAAATAGAAGTAGAGCTGCTTTTACCTGTGGGATGTTGTTTCTGCATATTTAAATGTATATGTTCAAATGATACTTCATTTATGTTTCTGGTGCTTCTTGCAGTTCCTCCAACTATCAAATCAGCTGGGACTTCTGAGAGAGCTGTTGTGATATACAAGCCTGTGATGCTACAGTGCATAGCCAATGGCATTCCCAGCCCTTCCATAACTTGGTTAAAAGATGGTCAACCAGTAAACACAGCCAGAGGAAACATAAGAGTAAGCACTACTCTTTTATGGGATCCAAACCATGGAAGATAGTTACAATAAATTATACATGTTAGTGCTTCTTTTCCTTTTGCTTCCCTCATGCTGTGATATAAAGATGCTAAAGATCAATCCTGGAGGGCAGTGGGCTTTTTACCTTTGTAGGACAGTATCCCAGATTGAATAGCAGTGTTCAGTAGACTGAATCCCATCAGAAGAGCCCATGACTGTAAATTCATCATCTGGCTCCTTTCAGTTGTACTTTAGCCTTCAAGGTATGGTTGTCTGCCAGTTACAATGTGGCTTTACCTGCTTGTCACTGTGAGGCAGGATTAGATGAGTTTTTCTACAGATACTGCCATTGCAGCACCTACCTCTAAGTTGCCTTGTCACTGTGAGTTTCTTACTTTCAATGAACAGCCTTTCCCAGTGCTTGCATGCTTCAGGGGTTGAGCACTTGTAATGGCTTTGATTTACTGTAGGCTGGAGCAGTTTTTGATATCTTGCCAGCAGCAGCTCTCTTTGCCGGCAGTCTTCACTTTGCTTGCCTGTCCCTCTGCCATCTAGGTCTCCTTACAGCTGTACAGCCAATAATCCTGATATCCTAGGAACACTGAAGTCTCTCTGAACTACTAGGACACCTCTTGCATGAATATTAGCCCAAGGTTAGAAGATGAGACTGACTGTATTCAGTGTAAACGTCTGCTTTGCCATTATGCTTATTGGCTCTGCCTGGGATTGTTGTGTAAAGTGGTTCCCTGCTCTCTATTTTGGTACAGCTGGAGTCTTCAGGCCGTATTCTGCAAGTTGTCAAGGCCCTGCTCGAAGATGCTGGCCGATACACTTGTGTGGCAACAAATGCTGCAGGAGAAGCCCAACAGCACGTTCGGCTTCATGTGCATGGTAATGTTTCTGCCTCTAGTTAGAAGCTAAACGTGGCTGTTCTAAGGTAGCTTTTTTACATCTGTATTCCCTCCTATTTTAAGCTTTCTGGCTTTTTTCTTGTCTCTGCACAGCCATCTTTCAATTTGCTTTCTTCGTCCCACTGCATTAGTAAGAAGTGAGGGCAAAAGCTGTCTTTCTTGGGGTTTAGCCTTTCTTGTGAATGCCTTCCCAGTTAAGTCCTCTATTCACAGGTATCCCAAGAAGCCAAACACATTGCCACTAACCCACCACTCAGAAGGGTACTCTATGTTTCTCAATCAAGATATGGCATACCTCTGTTGGTATTATTAATTTGATTATAAGTCTTCTGGGGGTAATGGTATTCCCCATGACCTTGCAATGGCAAAATTTTACAGGAATGACTTTTCTGAGAAAGAAACATTCTCTTATGAGGGTTTTTTGGGGTTTTTTGTTGTGGGGTTTTTTTTTTTTTCAGACTGTTTAAAAACAATTGTATTTTGCAGCTAAAAAAGAAATAAAAGCAATCAGGGAAGCTTGAGATGCTGTTGTTTGCATGTGAATTTAATAAATGCTGTCACCATGATTTCTGTATATTTGCCTCTAAAGTGGTCACAAAGTATGTGTACTCTTGATGTGACCCAGTCCTCAAATGAGGTGCAGGAATCCTCAGGAGGTGTGGAAATGGACTGTGGCAAAATGCTCACAATGAGTATGATTGTGTTGGCTTTAATTGCCAAACTGAATCAGTAACTTGAAAATATTCAACTGAAATGAAGAGAGATTGCAGTATCTCCATGGATGAGACTTAGAAAGAGAAAACACTCTTATCTTCTACTGTGGTATAAGATCATAGTTACATCAGAGTTAATTTTAGTGTAAGTCTCATGCTCATAAACACCAATTTTGCTCTCAGCCTTCATGTTTGAAGTGTCATTTTCTGGTGTTTCTGTCATGTTTCAAATGTATAAACTTTAGTAAAGAGTCTTGCTTTGTTAAAGCCATGTGCAATATTCAGTTTAATGTTACCAATTCAAGTGAGATGAGCTTGCCACATTAGAAAAATTACTGTTCTGTGTTGTGCGCCCATTTCTTGCAAGTCCATTTTAAATGTTATTTTTTCTGGGGGAAAAAAAAAGAAAAAGAAATTAATGTATTATTAACACTAATGAGGTTATGTAATTAGAGAGTAGTCCTGTTTCAAAGATGAACTTTGTTGAGAAATTCGTTGGTCATCCAGCAGTTGAAGCTTATGCAGTTCATTGCCCAAAGTTTCTCAAAGGGCAGATTACTTTTGCGATCAGATGTTTTGCTAGCTGAATTAATGAAAATCTGATGCCTTTTTCTTTCCCCCAGAACCACCCAGTCTGGAAGATGCAGGGAAAATGTTAAATGAAACAGTTGTGGTGAATAATCCAATCCATCTTGAATGCAAAGCATCTGGGAACCCTCTGCCAGGTATGCACATGCACCTTTAAGAACATGAAACATATCTAATGAAAGGTTTTCACTTTTATGTATCCTTTGAAAATAATGGATATTCTGAATTTGAATATCATTATTCACATAATGATATGTTTAAGCTACCTAGAAACTATTAAACAATATGTATAATGGGAAATGCTAATATATCAACAGATGTGGAGTAAGTATTAAGGAAATCCGCAATTCCCAAAATTTTTAATTTTTTTGAGGTGAGAAACGCAAGGGTAATCCACTCCCTTGTGTACAGTGATGGCCTGTCTATAAGCAGGAGTACTGTTAGATTTCTCCTAAATCAGTTTTAAACACTTTAATCCACTCTCTCCTCCTGTGAGGTCAATAATTTATATTGTAGGGCAGACTTAAAACAATACCTTGTGGATAGAGTGTGCCTGTCAAGTGTGGCCATGTCTGAGGCGTTATCTAAAATCTATTGATATTAATAGGAGGCTTTTTGTTTGGTCTGAGTCCCTTGCATGTGAAAATGAGTATGTTTTCTTTGTGTGTACAGTGCTTTCTTTGGCTTGCCCTGATGATAAATTACATTTATGAATTTGTGGGTTATTCTCATATTCTAAGCCAAAATTACACCATGTATATGCATTTGTGTTTTATTTTTCTCACACTTTCATGGAGTTAGAATTTTTTTGTTTGTTTGTTTGTTTTGGTTTTTTTTTTTTTTATTTTTTGTTGGTTTATTTTTTTTCCCAAGTTTCCGTTAGAAATCATATGTATTTACCCAAGTGAGAGCTCAAGGAGTTTGGTTTCTGTTTAGACTGTTAAACCTGTTGAATTTTTTCTGAACTGAAAAGCACATAAAGTAGTCTGGATTGTCTGGATTTTAGTTATTTCATTGTTGGGATTCTTTCAGTGCTAGAATTTTTGAATCAGGGCCTTTTTTGCAGTTAATCTTTTTGGTGGTTTTTGAGATGCGTGGGGAAAAATTTATTTCCTTGTCTATTTCAATATGTGGTTTTTGTTCCCACCTTCTTCTGGTGGAATATAAAAATACCATGTTAATATGAGAACAATTTTCTATGTTACTTATTGTACAGCCAAACTTGGGGAATAGTGTATTAGTAATAGCTTATATCTAATTTATAGCAACTTATTCTTGTGCTGATGATAGTAACATTTTCAGAAGAAAGGTATTATTAAATTTCAGATGATCATATAGGTTTACTTTGTCTACCTTTTTAAAAATTAATTCACAGCAAAGTTTTATTTTCTAGAATCATTTGTTCTTGTGTAGAACAAAATTTCAAAATGTCAGGAGTATAAGAAAAATGTTATAAAAACAGAAGGATTTTATACCCTTTCTGCACTCTTCCCCCCCCTCCTTTTTTCCTCTACAAATTGACAATTATTTTAGAACAAACAATTACAGTGATGCATTTCAGATAATTTATGCAGTAAGAACTGTTTGGTCACCTCTGCTGTGCATGATGTGATGCCACATTCTAGTGTGAAGATAAAACATTAGGTAAAAAAAGTGATAGCACAACATCACAGTGAAAGAGAGAGAAGGTTGTGTGCAGTCTTATTTATCAGTCAAACCAGATTACTACTTGAATATGAGTCTTTTGCGAAAAGCTTGTGTATTAAAGAAAATTATTCTGTAAGTATTCATCTAACTGAATAGTGAAGCGATCCCAGTAAAGCATTAGTTACGCATTGTACTGATTGAGGGTGCTATCTTTTGACTGAGATACAAATAAGTGCTCAGATTTTGTTGGTTAACAGGTTCCTATAAAAAAACAGTTTTCTGGTATTTATTTTCAGTTTTTCAGCCTGCCAGTTGAACTTTTATTTGGTTGCTTGTGTTTTGATTCTGTAAACTTTCCCAGGCGGTTCAATTTAATGTAGCAATACTTTACAGTAAATGGTGAAAAAATAAATATATTATTGTGTTTGTAAATAGCTGCTGTTGACCTTGGTATGAGCTGAATAAATCCCCTAGAAATATGCTTTGTGTGATAATTTTTTAACTTCAGAACATTTTTTCATAAATATCCGATGTACATGCATGGTAATGTCAGGTTTGCTGTTGAATTCTGTGGGTATAGTCAGTATTTTGCACAAATGTTACCAATTTCCCAATTTTCTAGTTACTTTTTCTTGTCATTAGTAATGATTAACATTTCTATTGGTTTGTAAATGTTGGTGTTAGGTATCTGAAAACTTTGAAGGAAAGTTTGAAGACTATTTGGTCCTATTGTTTGTTAAGGGAGTACTTTTGGCAACTTTTCCATCTTTCCTTTCATTATGCAGCTGTCACGTGGTACAAAGACAATCAGCCACTTACCAGTGCTCCGAGCACCGCTTTCCTGAATCGAGGGCAGGTTCTGCAGATTGAGGGTGCTCAGATCTCTGACACTGGTGTTTACAAGTGTGTAGCTATCAACGCAGTTGGTACAGCTGAGTTGTTTTACAGTCTTCAGGTTCATGGTAAGTATTATAATAGTTATGAAAAACACACACGTGTCTGCTTAGCAGACTTGTTATCATTCACCACACCATTATACTGAAAAGATATGGCAGGGGTCAGAGGGAAGAAAATTCACCCTTCTGTTTTTCAGTGACATTAGGCAACATGTTTTGAATTAGGAAAATGTGGTAAAGGATGTCAGTTCTAGGAAGAATGAGCAGAGATACCAGATTTGTGGAAGATGTATTTATGTTATCACTTCAGCAGTTTGGAAGACCTTGCAATTGCTGGGTTTTGCTGTAGATGACTTTAAAAATCACAGCAGATAAAGAAAGGACACAGATCAAATCATAGTCCAAGAGTCTTAAAGAAAAATGTACTGTCTAGGAAGATGAAATGAAAGTGTGGGTGTTTGCAGACATAAGAGACCTGATCAAAAGCCAAATTGGAGCTTTTCCAATTATTTCAGTGGCTTTTGGATGCAGCTATAATCCAAATTTTTATCTCTGATACATGCATATGCATGTAGCTGGTTTTCTGTGGGAGTCTTCCACACAAAACTGTAGCCCAAATTTGGCACAGTGTCCCAAGCTGAGATGCACGCAGAGTATGTCGTTCCTATTAATTAACAAATAATGAGCTCGGCAGTATATTTCCATGGAATTAATGACCATCATGGGAAAAACTGAGGGATCAAGACATGGTCAAAGGCAATTAGCCCCACCCAGTGATTAATTTGCAGGAAATATTTAGAGCTAAGGTCATTATTCTGGTTAAACTGAAAAATAAAGAATAACTCCTAAGTATATCTGTGTCTTTTTATGGGTGGCAGAATTTCAGTGGATATGTCCAGGGTTTTCTGGGGAACTGTGCAGTTGCAGACAGAACTAATTGTGCCAAAGGGAGCTGAAACACCTATCCATGAACCTACTTAATTCAGCCTGTGTCATGCTCAGCATACAATGGAGTGCTCTTTGAATTTACCATGAACAAGTGTATTATCCAATTTACTGAAGAGTTCACGAGTTTGAGAAAACTTGAGGTTTTTCCCCTCCTAATAGTGGAAGAAAGAATGATGACTTACTAGAGAACAGACTTTGAAGCATCAAGTACCAAAAGTTATGCTGCATTTACAGAAAGTCTGCTCTAGATTTCTGAATGGCAGTTGGCATTGTGAATGAGCACCTATGTTGGACGATTACTGGTCGTCTTTCAATAGCTTCTGTTGTTAATAGCGTTGTGGATGCAGTAGCTATGATAGAAATTATCAGATGATTTTTGCATTAAAAACAATGCTTGATACTGCAGGCTAAACATTAAATGAAACTGGGCAGGCCTGTTGAAGGAAACAGATTGAATTCCCGTTTAGTAAATTCATATGATTTCATTGTATTATTTTTTCCACGTCTTTCTCACTACTATAATTTTTACGGGCATTTGAGAACAGTGAATGCCATTGTACTGAAATAGGGTAACTGTGTGCATGTGTGTAAGGAAAAAAAAGATGTTAAAACCACACTTGTTTTTTTTCCTGTCATTTCTGCTGTTACTGGAATTTATCCAAGAGTAGGTAGACTGAGTTACAGGCTGTTAGAGGTTGCTGAATTTAATAATGAATCTTATTTTCAGTACAGGATTTCATACATATTTTTTCCTCACATAGGATATGTATCAGAAGATCACACCATTCTCATCTCTTTCTAGGAGTGACTTCAAGTATTAAGTTTTGTACTGATACTGACTGTAAAGCTTTATTACTAAGTTGTTAGTGGTAGGAGCAAATTAAGTTGTTTTGATTCTCCTGATAAATGAAACATCTCCCTTCTTAAATACTTCTTGTCTCCCTTTTTAACATAGCTCTGCAAAATTTACTAGACTGTATACCTATAGTAAGTGTTTTGAGATGTTCCATTAAGATGTTTTTTATCATCAGACAGGCAGATGTTATACAGTCTAATCTGGTAAATGTTCACATATGGCTCTGCAAGGCCAATTTATTACTCTGTGTATGTATTTGATTTATTCAGTTTATATAGCAAACTTCTTTCCTTAATCCCCACCATTCTTAATGTCTTTCACTAGGTCTAGATGGAATATTATAAGAGATTGAGGGAATATTTTCTGGTTTTATGTTGTGGTTCCTGAGTTTCACAGCTGTCCTTTGGGCTGTGGGCCCAGTCCTGCTTACCTTGCTCACAGTAGTTTAATTGAAGCTATCTGGCTGCTTATGGAAGGAAAGAGCAGATTTTGGCACAGAGCAAACAGAAGACATGAATTCACCAGGAATAACATGAGAAATCCTTGCAATACCATAGTGCTTTGCAGAACGAGAAATACTGTCCGAAAGTAAGAAGTCCATTTAATCTCATTGTGATTTATGCTCTTACAGCTTTGTTTTCTTCTTTTTCCAGTCCCACCATCAATCTCTGGCAGCAGGGATAATATGGTGACAGCAGTGGTTAATAATTTAGTGCGACTGGAGTGTGAAGCAAGAGGCATCCCTGCACCTATTTTGACATGGCTAAAAGATGGTAGCCCTGTTTCCAGCTTCAGCGATGGACTCCAGGTACTAGATTCAAATCCTGCTACCTATGCTGTTTCTTGGTGCGGTTTAATGAAACAGAATAAACTAGAGGATTTGGAATGAGAGTATGAGGCCTTTTGCTGTAGGTTATTGGTGCAAGTTTAGCTCTAGTAATTACTGTGTGAAGTGGAAGATACAGATATATTGAAAAAAGGTGTGCATTTCAACTGATTTTTTGTACTAAGTGTTTACATCAACAAATTTTTCACTTCCTGGCAAGAAGAGGAAACTGGACCACATTCCTCTGCTGAAGAAATCCACAGAGCTCAAGATCATGTAATATCTGATTACATAAAAGAGTAATTCAGAAAAAAAAAGACCAACCACTAATAAAAGGACATATTTCAGAGTTAAAAAGGAAAGGGCATGGTTGCTTTTTGAAAGCTAGTTTGATCTAATTTTGATCTGAAAGGAAAATGGGGAAAATTGTGTACTATGGGGGCACAGGCAAAAGATGTGACAGAATGTTTGAAACTGGTAAGAGGGAGGAATGTCCAGATCTTGCAAAGAGTGTGAATGCCAAGAGTTCCCTACTGGCTTGCATGAAGTTAGTCTTCCACTTGGGCAAATCTCAATCACGAGGGAACAACAGAGTGCAGGGAAGAGTGTAAGGAACAGAGAGATGGTGGGAAGCTGTAGCAAAACAAGTATTTCATTTTGAAATGAAATCTCTCTGTTTGTGTTTTACATTGAGTCGTGTATTCTGAATGTGTCATGCTTGTATTGCAGGTTCTGTCTGGGGGGCGAGTCCTGGCATTGACTAGTGCTCAGATCAGTGACACAGGAAAATACACTTGCGTTGCAGTCAACGCTGCGGGTGAGAGCCAAAGAGATATTGATCTCAGAGTTTATGGTGAGATTTTCTGACAAATATCTATTGTTTTTTTGGTCATGAAAACTGTTTTTGGAACTTTAATTAAACACATTGTAGCCCAGACCTTTAGCAACATTGAATAAAAATGGTTCCAAACCATAATGGAAGGCAAAGGGATGAGGAGCTCTGTGTATCTGGGTAAGTATATATGTGCACAGACATACACATGCATTAAAGTATGTAAGTATGTTCTTCTGTGTACCCTTAAGAAATGTAGCTGCAACAGGCAATTTGTAAGTTCAACACATAAAGTCTCATTTATAAATGATAGGAGAAAATAGTGTTTGTGTAAAAAATATGTAGATGCTATGGGCAAAAGATATTATTCGGGCCAGAGCTCAGTTGTCTTTATGGAACCGGAACGAGCCAATGTGAGTTTGCCATACAGCTCTCCAGTTTCCATTCCATTTTCAAGCCTTGCTATGCCTGCCTATATGGTGGTGACTTTTTTGGTGCTAATAGTGATGCTGTATTGAGCCCAACCAGCCAATTTTTCTCTTTAAAGAAGCAGGAAATATATCTCTTTTTGTACTTCGTCAGTTTTCCAAATTATGTCAATGAGTTAGTTCTAAAATCTTGTTGCCTGAACTCATGTAAATTCATCCTTCCTTCTGATTTCTTGTATCTTTTATGAGCTTCATCCTGATTTTTTGTAATTTGTATGAGATGTCATCTTATATTGCATTCTTAGAGATCATTGGTGATGTGCAGTTACCAAAGTGTTACATACTGCCAGGAGGAATGTCAGGGAGTTTGGCTGTAGGAAGCTTTAAGTTTCCTTGGACAGCTCAACGTTTTTGCACACCAGTGAAATGAGGATGAACAATGATCTGCCACTTGTTTTAGAAATCTGATGATTCCAGATGTGGAGAGAAGTTTTTGGAATTGAAGAACCTTTGCGGTTTTGCTTCTGCTTTCAGTAGGTCATTGGAGAGAGAGCTGGGTTTGCTCTACCAATCTCTAATTAGCTTTATAGTAATCCTAAGCAGAACTCTGGAAAATCTTGTAAGAAAAACTAGAAGTTTGGATCTGTTCTAAGATGACAGCTGGCCAGGTTATTTGTTTCAAGTTTGGGTTTCAGAATTGATGTTCTTCTAAATGCATAGTGGTTAAGATACTCTTGTCTTGACTCATGGCTACTTTTGCATCTGCAAGGGGCAGTTCAGAAAGCCAGAACTCTGGCATGGCAAGTAAGCTCAAGGTTAACATTCTACGGAATGAAACATTCTATGTCTAGAACATTACATGTCTAGGCTGGAACATTCTATGTCTAGAACAAGGAATATCAAGGTTCCTTTTGGAGTTCTGTGTGTATGTACACATAACCACACAAATGGCATGAATATATTTATTATTTATCTTTTATTTTCTGGAACCTCTGTCCATTTTAGCTAGATGAAATTGAAGAGTTAGTTAGAAATCATGTATGGTTAAAATTACGGTTGTCTAAGAAGCTGGCCAGGGTTGAGCTCAGCTGCAAGGCCATCCTGAGTGAGGCTGTCACCAGAAATTAGTATTACTCTTAGGACTTGCCTCATACGGGTAATCCAATTAAGAAATTACAGGAGGAAAATAATCTGGAGCGCAGATAGAGCTGAGATGGTTAGAAATGTGCTGTGTGCTGGGCCAGTCTAGGGGTTGGAACAGTCTGGGTAACATATACTTATCATGAGCATAATTAGATTACTTTTAAATCCTATTCCTTCAGAGACAAATGCTTTAGTGTCTGTCTGTCTCTGTTTCATAAACTCAGTTTCCTTTTGAACACATTTCAATTCATTTAGCTGAGAGGAAATGTAATTGGTGGAAAAGCATTTGGAAACAAATTTGCCTTCTGCAGTAATGGATCAGCTTCCAATTTTAAATTTCACAACACTTGTAAAGAATCTAGACCTTTGTGAATTCTACAAAGAAAGCAAGATAAACAGATTTTTTTTCAGTTACTATATTATCCACAGAGACCAGACTTTTCCCTAAATTATTTTCAAACTGTGAAATCAGCTGCTCTGCTTAGTACTTTCTGTGCAAGAAAAACAAAGCTTTATTGTTAACGTTATTTTTCAGAACATCTTGAGAGCTGTGTTGCTGGTTTACTGAGAACCACTTTGGGACATTTTATAACCTCACATGTACTAATTAATTCTGTACATTTTTGTTCAGAGTGAAACCCAGAGTATTTCTCACAAACAGTTCCACTTCTTCCCTTCTTCTTACCTCAATATTTGGTGCAATCAGACAGGCAATTTCTGGAGTAACGGATTGCAAAACTAAAAAGCAAAGGAAAAGTGACAATAAAGGTTCTTATATTTGTCCCTGGCCAACTTTTTTTGGGCAAATTGAACAGTCTTAGAACACAAAAAGCATAAAGATCCCACTGGATACATGTAACCAGACAAAGTAATTCTTGCTAGGAGTGCTTTTATTTTGTAAATATTTTAGCTGCTGATCTAATGTTGCCTTAATATCAAGAGTTTACAATGACCATGCTTTACGTTTCTGAATGATAAGAAAGGAAAGATCATTCTCATGGATTGTTTCAAGGATTTAAGAATATATGTGTCATTAAGGGCATGAACAGGAATTCTCTTCCGGATCATGCTTGAGCAGCCCAGTGAAATCACTTCTCCTCTCTGCACTTTGATGTAGTTACCTCTGTTAGTGATGCAAACAAAGGGACCTGACTTGCTGTGGTGTGCATTACAAGTGCTTCCAAGTTCTGTCCCACCGGCTCGTCAGATCTAGGAGAGGAAACCTCTGGTAAAGAGCTGGTGGTATGCAGCAGCAGTGCTGGGCATGATAGTCTACACCACTCAGCATGTGTTGGACACCAAAATACCTAAAAACTCTTAATGCAGAATGTTTTCTAAACAGCTCAAAGCTGCCTGAGGAGTATCCTCAGAAAATTTCCTCTCACCGATGGTACAGTGCGCCATTTTGAAAGGACGTTCCGTTCAGCCATGGATACCTATACAAAGCCATAGCCTGCAAGCAGTTTTTGGTCTTTAAGCTTTTTATTTAAGCTCATCTTGTCAGTCTAATATTTCCTCCATGTTCTTTTTTACTCCAGCTGGCATGGTTTAAGCCCAGCTGGTAACTCAGAACCATGCAGCCGCTCACTTGCTCCACCCCCTTCATCCTTCCACCGCTCCTGGAGGGATGGGGAGGGGAATCGAAAGAATGTAGCTCCACAGGTTGAGAAAACAACAGTCCAGTAACTAAGGTATAATACAAAACTACTGCTGCTACTACCAATAATAATAATGATAAGGGAAATAACAAGGGGAGAGAATACAATTGCTCACCACCCACCAATCGATACCCAGCCTGTCCCGAGCAGCGATCTGGGCCTTCCAGGTGACTTCCCCCAGTTTATATACTAGGCCTAATGTGCTGTGGTATGGAATACCCCTTTGGCTAGTTTGGGTCAGATGTCCTGTCTCTGCTTCCTCCCAGCTTCCCATGCCCCTCCTCACTGGCAGAGCATGAGACTGAAATGTCCTTGATCGGAGTAGACATTACTTAGCAACAACTAAAAGCGTCTGTGTTATCAGCATTCTCAGGCTAAAGCTGAAAACACAGCACTGCACCAGCTACTAAGAAGGAGAAAAATGACTGCTATAGCTGAACCAGCCATGAATGCTTTCCCCATGGGAAATAGCCTACTTGCTGTGTTTCAAGGTTTAGTTATCAGTTGCTTTGTTTTTCTGACTGTGGAAACACAAATGATTTTTAAAAGGGGGGGGGGGAGAGAGAGTTGTTTTCTTAGATCTTGACACTGTTCAAGCACAGCTAATGGGCTTTGATATAAACATCCAGAAGATTTTTTCTTCTTCTACACAGAAAACTTTCATTCCAAAAGCTGTTTTTTCTTTCTCGTAATTTGGAAATAATAGTACAAATCTAAACACAGTCCTCAGTGCCTATTATTGCAATAATTAACTAGCAGATCCCAGACAAAACAGATAGACAATAAAGTAATTGTAGATTATGACTAGATGATTAAGTCATTAACCCATTCACTTGGCTGTAACTATGTGAGTTCTCCTTCTGTCTTCTGTATCTGGTGATCTCTGAACAAAATCCTTCTCAAAGTCAGGGTTCTCCTTGAAGCCAAGTATCCATCTTGGCACTCTTTGGAACAGTTTATAACATTTCTCATCATCTGGGTCTGATTATTATCTTGTGAGCCTTTTCACTCACCAGCTCTTTTTCTTTCTAGCAGGAATGTACTTCCCCATTATTTATATACAGGTGATTTTCCTTTCTAGTTATAGTTGAAGTATTTTTTGGCTATTGTTGGCTCATTAGCTACATAGTTTCTCTGTAGCTGATATCTCACTATCATATATCTTCTGTAGAGGATATTCTGTAAGTAACAAAGATTATTCTGGTGCTTTTGTGGTGTAAAGGAGACTAAAGTTGTATGTCAGAAAGGTGGTAACTGTCATTTTGTTTTTGTTACATGAAAACTTTGAACTCTACACTGTATTTGCTCTGGGAAGTCTGCAATGCCTGAAGGTCCTTTGTTTTGATTTATTGCTGTAGTTCCACCAAACATCATGGGAGAGGAACAAAATATCTCAGTGCTCATCAGCCAAACAGTGGAGCTGCTCTGCCAGAGCAATGCTATTCCCCCACCTGTGCTGATGTGGCTCAAAGATGGACGACCCTTGCTGAAGAAGCCAGGTCTTAGCATCTCTGAAGATGGAAGTATACTTACGGTAAACTGGGTAGTCAGGTTCTGGTGGCAATTGTTTTCTGGGGAGTTATACCCACCATGAAGGCACTAGGTACCCATTAGAGATTGCATAGCATTAGGCCCTCTGGTGCAATCGACAGTAGTAGATGAGAAGTGAGGGAGGTCATGGTATCAATGTTTGTATTCAGGTTTTGCAGGAGTAATACTGTATTATTGCTGCTGTGGGAGACAGATGTAAAAATAAAAATTGAAACCTGTGCAACCTCTCCTTGCAAGTTTCTGGTATAACAACATAAGAAGAAGAAATCCAGGTTTTCGTTTTCTTCCTAGATTGAAGGAGCTCAATTACAGGACACTGGCCGTTACACTTGTGAAGCGACAAATGTTGCTGGGAAAACTGAAAAGAACTATAATGTCAATATTTGGGGTAAGACTTATTAAGCTTATTCCAGGAGTGGGAAAAAAGCTCAGAGTGAAATTATGATGCGAGATATTAGAATTCTCTGTAGTTTATAAACACTTAATTGTTGAGGTTCACACAGAAAGATGTTATTATATTTGCTGTATTTTAACAGTCCCAAGAAAGTGCACGCATTTTTCACATTGTTTTGGTTTGGTTCTAAATTAATACCAGCTACTTCATAGGTCTTTTTCAGATTGGGTTTGCACTCAGGATCGTAGTTTAGAACTATAACTAACTGCTTTTGTATCCATATCTCCTATTTGTGCCTCTAATGCCATTTAAGATAACCTACTAACTTTCCACTTCTTTTAAATGCTGAAGTGTGGCAATTCAAATAAATGAAAGTTGGTTTACCTAGCTTCTTTTGCTCTGCAAAGTTATTGGTGTTGAATCATAGAAATAGCATTCATAAAATTTTTCTATGGCTAGATGATGAATGTGACTCAGGACATTTATTTTAATAATTGATTTTGAGTGCTTTTTACACACCATAATTTTCTCCCCATATGCAATCCGAAATGTGCCTTTTTTGTTATTTAAAATTAATTTCTCACTTTGAAATCACAGGACCAGAATCATTTAACAGGCTTTGCAGCAAAATACTACAATGTTATTACAGAATTCTGCCAAAATTTTCCCATGCTAAAGCATATACCCATTTACTGTGCATGTTACCTTCAACTCTCATTTTTCCCTCTGCAGATTTGTAAGATCTGCAGAGTTGCAGAGGACATTTGCTGCTGGAGGGCTATGGATTTTTTCTTTTGTGCAGTAAAGCGGTTTCAACAGGATTTTGGAGGAGGGATAATTGTTTGCTAGTTAGGAGCTTTGATTAAATAAGCTTAATAGAAACCAAAAGTTGCCTGTGAAAGTCATCTGTGGACAACTGTTTAGAATTATAGTTTTCATTTACACCCAGGGACCAAAAGTCCTGCTTGCCATATTTTTAAGTTTCAAATCCCAGAAGTGTATCCTGCTGAGGACTGGAGAGATCCCGAGAGCTAACTTTGGTTCCAGGAACCAGCCCATGTGCTAAATATAAGAAATACCTCCACAGAGAATGGCACAAACACTTAGACTAGAAGCAGGGCAAATAAAGGGTCAAAGCCAGTATGGTGCAGTAAAGCAGTTTTCAGTCAGTCATTCCGAAACGCACACATCTTCTTGCTGCTAAATAGAGTTTGAAGTGTCAGAAGGAGAAGCTGTCTACTGTCATGTGCATAAAAAGCATGCTCAATAAGTTATTCACTAATGAGATTTGTCAGTTTCATAGAATCATAGAATAGTAAGGTTTGGAAAGGACCTAAAGATCATCTAGTTCCAACCCTCCTGCCATGGGCAGGGACATTTCTGCTTTTTTTGGTTTCTACCTACACTATATTCATCCGATGAAAATGGTTCCTCAGTTTCAAGAAGGCAGTTATCCATACCCTAGTTATTGGTCTGAAGTTCTTTAATACTTTGAGAATCAGACCAAAAACAGTGGTCCCCTTTATCTGTAAGTGGTTGACTGTCATAGAGCTGTAGAACAAAAGCTGGCACTCTGCTAGCATTGGGCAATTGAAGGGATTAGGTTCTTAACATTGGGTGTGTCAGCCAATGTGTTGATGCAGGAAGAATTCAAAGGAAAAACTTAGGCTGAATTTTAAAAGTCACTTTCCACCTAATGGTGGTGCCTGTAGGTTTATTAGCTAAGACCATGAATGAGGCAAGCTCGTAGAATTGGAGTCAGTTTACGTAACTCCCAGAAACAGCTTTGTTCTGTGAAATCCATTCAAAAGTCAGCCTGAAGCAGAACCTACGCATGTACCAGACCTCAGAGGTGGAAGGATAGATGCAGTCATTTGCAAGTATATTATTCCCCACCCAGGGTCTGAATTGCATTGTCAACAAGAGAATACAATCCTTGTAATTGCTTCAGAGCATAACGGGACAAATTTGTGTGAGGGTCATTTGAGTCTTACTGTTGGCTGATAATGTTTTGTTTCAAATGCTGTGATTATTTGGCATTTTTTTTTCAGTGCCACCAAGTATTCATGGCTCAGATGACATCTCTCAACTGACGGTAACTGAAGGGAGCTTGATAAGCCTGATATGTGAGTCTAGTGGCATCCCACCACCCAGTCTTACCTGGAAAAAGAATGGTGGGTAACTGTCCATTGTCCATTTTATAATGGAAATGTCATAATTCTGACCTGCCAGTTTTTCTTTTTTCCTGTGAATATTTTAGGTGGTGCGTTCTGAGGAGTTCAAGCACACAGATATCTAAACAGTCCTGGTATTGAGTAAAATGAACTACAGCAGTAGATGGTTCTCTTCTCTCTAACTGACCCCTGTTTCGATTAGGTGTCGTTACCTCTAAAGGTGTGCAGGAGAGATTCCTGAGCTGGTTTAAAAATGGACTGTGAAATACTTAACCCCTCTCAATACGCTTATTTACCACAGTGCAGCAATACTTTGTGGATCCCACCTGGCAGGGCTGTGAGTCACTGTGAAGTCCTGTGGTGGTGTGTGTTGAGTCCTGTGAGCCACTGCATAACATAGATATATTCTCTGAGTTGTTTTTAAATTTGCAGCCATGGCATATTGCCAAGTGTTGAAAATGCATCTAGTTATAGTAATTGCTTTGGGGATTTACTGAACCTTTCTCTCATCCCATCTTAATATTTAAAAGTAGCCTGCACACCTTTTTGCTTCAGGGGTTAAAGTAACATTGGCAAACACCTTCTTATGAATCAGTAGGCAAAAGCAGGTATTTTTAGCACCTTCTTTGAAGCATGGACACTGTTGGGGAGAGAATATTAGACAAAATAAGATGTTGAACTATTCTGGTGTGGTAATTCTTGTGTCATTAATCAGTCTCTACCTATTCATCTGTCTTTCTAGATGGCACAATTCAGTGTGATATGTGCCTGCCTTAATTAATTTTGGTTTGTGGAAAGACCAGATTTTAATTACAAAATTATTTTAATACATAAAATTTTCTGAGGAAATGAAGTTTATGAAGTTCTTTTTAAACCCTGTATCTTGGAAGCCAAAAAGTCATTGTGTGACATGTTTTACTAAATGCACTGCAAGGCTAAAGTGTATACACTTAAATGCCAGAAAGGAAACTTATACCTGGTAAAAAGTCTGGAAGAGCAGCTAGAAAGTATTACAATTTTGAATGTTATTTAAGAGCCAGATTTTCCATCATGTTTGACATGTGGTCCACTTTTTCATAGATAGGATTTTAACTGTGCAAGTGGGAAATGAAAATTCAGCTTGCAAGAATTATCAGTGGCAGGTGTATTCCTTCTGTCATGAAATCTCCCTTCATCTTTGTAAAGATGAAGATAGTTGCCCAATCTGAGGTCTCCAAGTCTGAAAATTCTGCTCAGAGAATGCGGTATTATTTTGCTGTCACTTTTCTGCTGAGGATTTCCTGTGCAGAAGTCTATGCTCATGTCCTGTGTGGCACGGTACATAGGTGGTCTGTTTGTGAAAACTGAATTATATGCTTCTAAGCACTGGCTGTGCTGGGTGAAATGATTCTATACTGGAAAATCAGTCAGATTTTATTCAAAGTGTTGAATTTGCTGCTCAGTGGTAGTATCCAAAACTTTCTGGATGGGTGTGAGAGTTATTATGCTTTAGCTCAGGTTGCCGTGGCTGATGTAGGTCATGAAGTCAGCAGTTAATGTATGAAGTCTTCAGAATCTGCTTGTGTGAAGTTTCTTATATCTGGGAAAATTCTGATAGAGCAGTTCTAAAATGGACAATCATGAAGCTCAGTAATTTTTAAATGAGCTAGTGGACTTTACACTACGTGAGCAAGCTCATTACCATTTTCTGTGGCTTTATCTGAAAGAATGTCTCTTGCAGGCTCTCCACTGGTGGCTGATCTTTCAGGAAGGGTGCGGATATTATCTGGAGGCAGACAGTTACAAATTTCAATTGCTGAAATGTCTGATGCTGCATCTTACACTTGCATTGCTTCAAATGCAGCTGGAAGTGCAAAGAAAGAATACAGTTTGCAAGTATACAGTAAGTTACCATGAACAATTCTGTTCATAGTTTAACAGTTCTGCAACAGAGTTACATAATTGAAAGTGTTGTCAGCACAGTGATGTTAAGTTGCAAGATTTTCAGAGAGCAATGTCTAGCTATAGGACAATTTAAAGGTACTCCAAGGAGAACGCTGAGCAATTAAAATTTTGGCAACTTGGACTTGGACCTTGACCAAGACCTTGCATATACCTGTTGAAAGTGCATTTGACCAGAGATGATTACAGAGGTGTAACTCCCTTAGGTAATGTAATATTTCGTGTCACTAAACTGTAGTGGTGAAGACAACAAATTGAACTTAGATTTCTCTTAGATTTTACTGCTACTTCTGTATTTTGGTCAGGAATAAAAGAAGGTACTTTTAAACAACCCCATGAAAGAGAAAATCTTCAAAGATCTGTAAGGATTTTCAGTGTTTGGGGAAGTCTTTTTTAATTATTTTTTTCTTCTGTTTGCATTTTTAAAATTGTAAGTTACATTTTAAAAAACATTTTTACTTTGTGGGGTGGCGGTGGGGAGGAGGTTATTCGTGTCTTCTTTGACCTGTGGAAAAATGCTATGAGTTACAGAGTACCCCTAACTGATTTGTCAGTGGTAACCTGCAATAACTAGTCTTTATTTAAATGTTGATCTCTCAAACTTGATTATTGTTCTGTTCAGAAATAGGTGACATTCCTGAAATGTAGCTTCCAGTTAACTTCTATACTGTCTTTCTTTTTCTTTCATAGTTCGACCAACTATATTGAATAGTAGTAGTCACCCATCTGAAGTTGTCGTCACCCAAGGAAATGAAGTTTCCTTGGAGTGCACGGTACAGGGCATTCCAGAACCATCAATAACATGGATGAAGGATGGCCATCCACTGGTTAGTGGAAAGGACATAGGGATACTTCATGATGGTCGTTTTCTTCAACTGAAAAATGCCCAGGTGTCAGACACTGGCCGCTATGTCTGTGTTGCTGCCAATGTGGCAGGGCTATCTGACAGAAAATACGATTTAAATGTTCATGGTGAGTATGTGCAAAATGGGACAGGCATAACAGAAACAAAATAGACATGCAAATTCACCCACAGACATGCAAGAAATAGTTGTGTAGCTAAATGCACCACCTATATCTATGGCAGACTTTACATGTGATGTAGTTTCAGTTGCAAATCAGTGATGCAGTTTCAACTGCAGTGTTAAAAAAATCCAAATCCAATTTTATAACTCCAGAATATTTTAAAATCTTACCTCTGGCTCTGATAATATCAATCCACTCCCAGTTGCTCCATCTCCTGAGAGGAGAAAAACAAGATATGGTAAAATTTTATAGAATATTTGTTGAGTGTCATGGTGGGAAGCATTCTATTGTGGGAGATAAAAATCAAGGTTTAACCAAGAACACCCTGCACATGACTGCTGCCAGAGGGTTTTACCTGAAGATAAACATTATCTCAAGTGTTTGATTATCAGGTTCTCCCAGATTGCACAATCAGAAGAATTTAAAGATGGTACCTCCAACGATAATTCATCCCCATAATTTGACTAAATGGCATTGACTAGGACATTTCTTACAGCCACTGTCACACTTTTGTATATGACTCTTTGGGGTTCATCAAACAGAGTATTTATGTTTTACAGGAATTCTCATTATTGAAAATAAGAGGCCAAAATTATTTACCAGTTTTGGGGTTTTTTTAATTTGATGTATTTGCTGTACTGTATTATCAGACTTCTGGGGAGTAAAGAGAAACTTCAAACCTCTTCAAGATGCTCAGAGTGATGGAGGATGTTGGTCAGTTCTTGACCCCAGGCTTCATTTTCTAAAGCATGAACTGTAGAACTTCAGAACTGCTTCCACAGTGGAAATATTCTTGGCAAAAAAAAAAAGTAAAATTAGTGATAGTCATTTTAATAGATTGTTCTTTCCATTAGAAAAAGCATATAATTCTTTGTAATAAGTCAGTGTTAGAATTTTCCATAGTGTTTCATTAGATACCGGAAATTATAATTAGCATAGATGGGCAGAACTACTATAAACTGTTATTCACTATGGATCTTAAGCCATAAAATAAAGGTAATAGCATTTAATTTAAATATTTCTATGCCATTACACAGTAAGAAACTGTCATTAATATATAGTACTAAGTGTCTCAGTCATGTTGCACTTTACTTGCCAAACTCACAAACTTTTGAGAGTAAAATTAATTTTCACTTGTTCTGAAGCATGACTTTTCTTTATTCTTTTCTGTAGTTCCCCCAAGTATTGCTGGTTACCTTCAGATGCCTGAAAACATCAGCATTGTGGAGAAGAATCCCATCTCTCTGGTTTGTGAAGCTTCAGGAATTCCCTTGCCAACAATAACATGGCTCAAGAATGGATGGCCTGTCACTTTGAACAACTCAGTGCGAATCCTCTCAGGTACAAAAGCTGTAGCTGTTTGGAAAAAAAAAAAAAAAAGGGGGGTGGGGGAGGGAAGGAGGCAAAGGGCACTTTGCATCTACATCTACAGTGCAAGTATTTCAAATGAAAGAAGGTTTGATTTAATAATTTGTGAAGGCAAGGAGAGACAAGAAATAGTTTTTCAATGTGAAGCTTTTCAGTAAATGGGGCCAGATAAGCTGGAGTGCCTGGTGAAAAGCTAACATAAAAGTTTAAAGTTGTTGCCAAACTTTGCGTATGGACCGAAGGCTGGGAGCAGTTTGATCATTGATTAAGCCATAATTCTGGCTGTTAGTGTATGCTAGTCTAATCCATATTACCGGATATATGTCAGATGGTAACATGTTGCTTTGTCAATGACAGAACATATACTGCAATAACGCTCTCATTTGATTAGTTTTCTTTATCTTTTTGCAGTTATTTCTTTACCTTTTAGAGAGGAAAAATCTTTGAGAGAATGAGTACAAATGACAATAAACAAAACACATCTTTCATTTCTGTGGGTCTGTATATAAAAACAAAGGGAAACCTGTTCATGAACCTCAGAAATTAACGCAGGTAAAGACTTCCTGGCCCTTGCAGCTAACTGGATCTGATCTTCAGAATGTCATCTAAAAAAAGCTGGAATTACATAGTCAGTCAAATGCAGAATGCTGCATTAGCAAGAAGACTAGTCCAAGGTATCTGGAGAAACTTATGATAGGCAAGTGGAGAAACAGATGCAATTCATCAGGGATCTTGATTTTCAAGTTTTAATAACTTTCGAAGAACTAGTTCAGATACCTTTTTATGACAGTAGTAATCGACAGAGATGTCTGAAATATGAGGGGCTTGGTACCTCTTCCTGTAAACCATTTTCCTGCAATACCACAGAGAAGTGGGAATACTTGACTGGCTGCTGCAGTGATGTTAAACCTTTGTGTTTACAATAGGGAATTGAGTTAGTGTTCTTGAGATTACAAACAGAAAATGAGTACCAAGCACGCAAGATATTTTGCATTGACTTCACATGTCTGAGGATCAGCTTTGTGGAGTGCATAGAAGTAATTAAGTATCTGGTTGCAACCGAGATGTGCAGGTGACAACTGAGATTTTTTTTTGATCTTGGGTTTGCGACTCGTAGCTAGAAATTTTATGAAAATAAATTTTGAAGAAGTTTCTAATACTCTGACATAGCCACCATGCAAAGCCAAACCATCCCACAGCATGAACACAAGAAAGCTATGAAAGCTAAAGAAACTGGAAGGTCTTTAGAAGCTCAGCTAAGACTGGATTTGAAGCTGAAATTTTTTGAGGATTTTTTTCATCAGTGTAGCTTTTAACATTACAGGTAGTCCTATCCTCTACTTTCCCATTTTTACAGATGGCACATGGAAATAGGAGTGGGTGTCTATTATCCAGTATAAATCTGACTATCTGAACCCGCTCCTTTTTGTGTGACATTGCCATTAACAAAAACGGTATCTTCTGGGCTTGATTTTTTCTATTCTGTCTGTCAATTTCTACACCCACACTAGCATCACCACCCGGATTGCAGAGTCAGGAAGGGTGAGAGACAAAGATGTTTATTGTCTCTGAATGTTAGCGGCAGTGGGAGTAGGGAAACAGGCCAGAACTCACTGCTTTGTTTTCCAGCAAACTTTGTGCTTCAGAAAACTACACATTGTGGTGGTGAACTGTAACCAACATGGCATTTGGAACTTTATTTGTGCTTGTACAGCTGTAAGAAAACCAAAAAGAGTAACAACAACAACAACAAAATCCCCCTCTTCAACTAATTTCAGAGGTAAAATGCTTTGCCAAAGCAAGATTTTGGTTCTGTTGATTGAAAACATACTTGGCATTGTAGATGATTTGAATGTCTGGACATGCTGCTGGCAACTTTTAATCTCTTAATTCAGATGCTGATGTTTCCTTCTGATGATGCTTCCTATATATCTTTTAGGAAAAAAAAAAAAGAAAAAAAAAAAAGGAAAATAATATCCGCCACTGCTTTCCTTGCAGACCATGCACTAAGTTGCACGCTAGCTTTAGGAAGGAGAAAAGCTTTGATTAGGTTTTAGCTAAATGTAGAAAATCATATTGTGCCTCAGCACTGAAGCCCTGAGTGTGCTATGGTATGTGATACCAGAGAAAGTTACATTCTCCTGCAGGCACATATGTGCTTCATTTTGCTTGTTATATGCCTTTGTTCAGGGTGTGGATGGGAGAAGGAATTAGGGTGCTGCAAGAACTGAGGCTGCAAGAACTGAGCCTTCCACTGTCTCAGTACTCCTTTCAGCAGGTAGAACTCCTTGGGCCAGGGCACATCCATTAACCAGATCAGCACATGACCAAGAACATAATTTTCTGGGATATATCCCAATAATGAGACCCTGTGGATATCCTCAGGCAGGAGATGCATAGTTCAGATGTGATGTACTGTGTGGTAATGACTGCTAATGTGAGAAAAAAATCGCACGTTAAGTTTCCCAGTTTAAAAACTTACATTTCCCAGTTTAAAGAGAAACTGGGAAAAAGCTGAAGGATGGCCACTTGTTTTCACATTTAAATGCTCACTGATGTTTGTTTTGCTGTTTTTCTGCCAAAAAGGAAGAAAAGGTAAGTTATTCTGCTATGGCAAAGCAGGGATATTCTTGATCCTTTGGTCAAACATACTTGCAAATCTTCTTCCTTTTAAGCTAGCATGCCTATGCAAAGTTGTTCTGACAACTGCTCTGCTACAGCGATAAGAGAAATCTGCTATTTTAAAACATTACAGGTAAACCAGTACTGTTGTCACCTGTTACTATTACTAATGGCACAATTGATACAAATGCCATAAGAGACGAGCGGAATTTTATTCCTTACCTGTACCTGTGAAAATACCTGTAAGGACTGCTTGTATGTGTTTATAAAAATAAACTTATTTTTATGTGTACACACGCCCCCTCTCTGATGAGGCTGTATTCACTGCTTTGATGAGGCTGTATTACTTTTTCCTGTACAGCCATCTGGATAAATTCTCAGTATAGCAAAGTACTCATGTGAATGAAAATCTTGCTGAGACACCATAGTCTGTCAAAATTTCCTGCATAGAGGTATGAGCACAACTCCTGCATATTACAAACACAGTATTCCTGCCACATCCAAAGTATATGTGCTGATCAATGAATTACTGTACCCATGCATATTGTTCGAGTGACCTGCGAGGAGCAGGTTTGATTTTTCTCTGCGTAAACTCTACAGGTGTGTCTCAAAGTATTCAGTGATTGTTCCAGTTGTCTCTGACTTTATTGAGAAATCCTCAGAAAATGTCTGTATGCCTCAAAGTTCACTTAAATGTAGTTTCTAGAAGGAAGAAAAATAAAGGCAGGGGGGAGAGAGAGAGATGGATATGTCAGGGTAGTTTGGAAGTTGCTGACTATAAAGAATAGGATGATCACTATGAAGCACAGATCTAAAACCACTGGGAAATGATAGGAGTAGGAGTAAGGTCAGGCACTTTCTCTTACTCTTTGTTCAACAAAACAAAGCACATTAAAAATTAAACCACATGAAAAATACAGCTGTAAATTTAAGCAAAACATAAAAGATAAGAGCACAGACAATTTAGGAGCATGATGGTTGGAGAAGGACTTAAGCGATTGTACTTATTTTGTTTGTTTGTTTGTTTTTTTTTTTGCTTTCTACTCAGGGGGCAGAACACTCCGTTTGACACACACGAGTGTGGCAGATGAAGGTCAATATTCTTGTGTAGTGACCAGTGCTGCAGGGGAAGTGAGGAAGGATTTTGCCCTTTCTGTTCTAGGTAAGTATGCAATAAATTTTTGTTACAGAAGAAGGGTATCTACTGTATACTTTGTTAATATTTTAAAAAATATTATGCCAAAATGTATGTCCTTAGGGGAAAAAAAAGGTTAATTTGATAACATGGTCAGAAAATAAAGTTTTAAAGAAAAGTTACTTCTACATGTGAATTTGTTGTTTCTTTTGTTTTTAAAGTGAAGGTTCTTCAGGCATAATTTGAAATAACTGGCAACTACTTGTGTTTTGTGGTTGGTTTGTTTCCTTTCTGAAAAGGAACTATGTCAATGCAACTGGCTTTGGTTAGGTTGTTATTTCAGCCAGATAGAAGTCTGGGAGATGCCCAGAGCTGGACTCCTATCCTCTCTTCAGTTTCTTGTTGCTTGTAGCTTCACTATCCTTTGAGTGTGATGAATGAGGTGAATCAGTTTATAAGTCATCTGGAAAAGTGGGGGTTTTGTGTTTTCCTGGTCGTGTTAGTTTTCAGCCAGATCAGTTCCCTGCTGGTTTACCACACAGCCTATAAATGCCAGTATTGGTGAAAGGAAGATGACAAGAATGAGTGGTCACGGAAATACTGCTATTTCTTTTGGCCCAGGCCAGAATTTAAGCTGGTTTAAGTTAAAAGAAAACTGGTCCCAGGAAACCATATGAAATTCATATGAATCTGTATAGCACTGTGTATAATATGTATAGGTAAGTGGCATGATGGTGGTAATCTGTTGCAACAGAGAAGTGAAGGCAAAGCCAAGATGGACAGGAAAATTAAGCACTGGAGCTGGAATTGTTTTTGCAAAATAGAAATCTCAGATCCAGTGGAAACCTTCAGTCACTAAAGCTTTTGGTATTTTAAGGGATATAAACCAAGTGTGGTTGTGGGTAAGCCTGCTAACATGTTTAGACAAGTACTGGTACAGCAGGCTCTTTAGATTGCTATTTAGAACAATTAATGCATAATTTTTTTCACATTACTTATTAAAAAAAAAAATAAAAATCCCCATAGTATTTCCCTGAGAAATACTGCTTTTTTTATTTAGTAACTATTTGTTACTAAATATAGGCCTGATGCAGGTTGTCTTACATTACTGTATATCGTTTTCCTGTAGTTTCTTTTCTGTAAGGTGCTGACCACTATTAACTTCCCTTGCCTTCCGTTGACTTCTGCACATTCAGCCTGTGAATGACAACTCACATTCATGTCAGTTCGTGTTTATTTGATGAGGTCACGGAAGTGTTAAGTCTGATAGAATGGAAGAGATGGATAAACGTTGAAAAGCACTTATTGTTTTACTGTTTTCATTGGAGGGTTTTAGTGGCAGGGTGTTCTCGAGGGTTCTGGGAATCTATTGCATAGGCTTTGTTTGACTTGAAGAAAAATGCACAGTGAAGCTGATTGCAAGTGGTCCAAGTGGAAAATTCTATTGTTCAGTCCTCCTTTCCCTCAGTAATTCCTTTGTCTTTCTAGAGGAAAGTTACTGGAATGTGTCCTGATAGCAACACAGAATACTCATTGCCTCACTGTAAATAGGAACCCTACAGAGACTTTCCAGTGTTTCTCTAAATTGTTGTAGGAGGTGCAACAGAAGAGCCAATTTGCATGGAGAGCTTGGTGTAATAAGCATAATATTTATATGTTTGCAAAATGTTTGGTGTGGCTTTGTCATATTTCTGAAATTAACATGTGTTGATATCTTATGGTATTATTTTGGGGCCGAAGTGATGAATTGCTCTGTTTATGAATAGTAACTTTTGGCCTGACTTAAAAGTTCTGAAGTTTATTATTTTAGGTTATACTTTTTCCCCCCATATAATTCATTCACTAGTTGATGCATCTTTGCCTCATTGCATTTGAACATTAGAACCCATACAAAAGTCTGGTTTGCATTGCTTGTACAGTCACTGTAGGGAATTTGGTCATAATTGTATCACAAGCTGGTGAGAGTGCCAGTACTGGCAACATCTTTCTTCCTGCATGCTAAATTCTAACAACTCACATCTCACCATGTGTCCTGTTCAGAGGCCAACTTTTTAGCCATACTGAAGCAGTACCTTTGCCGTTCCAGTCAAGTGAGATGCAAACCTTTTTCTTTTTTTTTTTCTTCTGATTTTTCACTGTAGTTTGTACTCTTTGTTAGTATCTAAATCTGGTGTAACAACATTTTTCTCAGTTGAAAATGAATTCTTCATATTAACATAATTCTTATTTTTATAAAACTTGCTTCCAGCTTAGTGACAGATCACAAATAAGCTGCTGAATAAATTTTAATTCCTTCTTTTTGGGTCTTCTACTTAGGCCGAGTTTGCATTTTGTAGGATTATGAAAGGGTAGTATCTGGCTCCCTAGCCCCACATTTTTGTTACAAGACTTTCAAAAATCTCTTGGACACTAGGCTGTCATTCTTACACTGATAGGCCTCCTTTTCAACCTGTTTGACTCCATGCCTACTTTGATTTGTGATGCCATTTTCTTTTGGCCTGAATCTACAAATGCCTCCACTTTGAAAGAAATAGTTGATCGGATCTCTTAACCACCTCAGCTACTCACTAGCACATTCATAATCTGGCCTTTCTCATCCAAAAGCACATGAGTCTGTGTAGTTCTGTTGACTGAGATTATTTGAAAACATGTCATCAAGTAGTCAGCCATACAGTAAGAAGTACGAGTTTCATTGTATTGAGTTAACAATTTGGGGTGTGGATGGGTATTCTAAGGGTGGTGTTTTGTCTTCTGTTTCCCTAGAGACACAGAATTTGTGACACTGCAAGATGCCTTTAGACCTATATAGTTTGCTCATCCGGCTGTATGGAATTGGCTGTATTTGCATAAAATATATGTATGCTTTTACACAACATCCACTTTTTGGTAATCTATTATATTGCTTAGAGGATGCTGGTAAGGGAAAAGAAACAACATAGTAAAATAGGCAAGCTGACTCTTTTTTATAAATCCATTGGAAAACAAACAACTCACATGCACATGGTAACAACTCTTAAACACATGGTTTTGAACAGATAAATCACTTGCTGCTTAATATGGGTGATAGAATTTCTTTACAAACTCAAAAACTTTCTGGTGCATAAAATCAAACGTGGCCCCACTAACAAGTGCTCGTCATCATTGCCCTACTGAGCATACTCAGAAATATTGCCCTACAGAGCATACTCCTCAGCACCCTGAGTATCTCTCTGGCTCTGAAGATAAAGTGAGGTGATGATTCTATGAATACTTTATGGGTCTGTGGTCCTCTCTTGCCTTTTGCATGTACTAGTGTGGTTAAGGGGTGCAGAACACAGTGCATATATGTTGTCCAGCAGGTTAGTTCTACAATGTCTCACACCTGGACCTCTTTCTGGTAGATCTGAGCCATTCACTGATTGATGTGATTAAGGGATACATACACTGAGATACTGTCATTACTGTATTTAAATTGGTTGCAAGTAATACTTGCTGATGTTGTCATCTTGTCTTTTTGCAGTGCCTCCAGGGATTGTGGGTGAAAATAAATTGGAAGACGTGAAAGTAAAAGAGAAGCACAGAGTTACCCTAACATGTGAAGTGATAGGTAAAAGTATACAATATTACTTATCTTTGCTGATGAAATCCATGGTGCCAATCATCATTGGTTCTGAACAGAATGTTTTTAATGGAATTTATGGTTCAGTGAAATTTTTAAATTTCAGATTTAACCATGGTGCTGATAGCAGAACTAAGGTCTCCTCCTTATAAAGGTTACATAAAATGTCACATTTGCTCTGATATTTCTTTTCTAAAGACCAGTGGAATTTAAGAGGAGGTGTATATTGCTTCAAGAAGTCCAATAGAGTGCATATTCCAAAACATTTCCCTAAAGGTTGTATTTTAAAAGAGTATCTGAAACAGTATCTTTTTGTTTGAAAATGGCTATGCCACAACTAATATTTGTGACTTTCTTTACTCCATTAAGGGAGTCCTGTGCCACAGATCACCTGGATAAAGGATGGGCAACCTCTGACTGAGGATGAGAATCACAAGTTTCTGTCCAGTGGCCGTTTCCTGCAAATCACCAATGCTCAAATCACTGACACAGGGAGATACACATGTATTGCATCCAATACAGCTGGAGAGAAGAGCAAAAGTTACAGTCTTAATGTACTTGGTAAGACAGCTGGGCTGGCTCTTGCAGAGAAAATACTAATCTCAGGAAAAAACAGATAATCACATTGGAATTTTGTAGTACTTTAATTACAGCAATATGTAAGTTGCCTGTCTACGATTAAAATTTTATAGCTTAGTAAATGATAAATAATAGTAGTTCAACATAAGCAGCAGTTCTCTGCTTTAGACAATATAGAGCTAGAAAATGTGGAACTATGACAGGACTTGTCTGTATGGAACGAGCAGGACAGTACATTGACTTATTGTGATTCAAGGAAGAAGTATCTGAGAACACTTCAGATTGCGATCTCTTCATAAAAGCTGAAACCATCTGTAGTTCTCCTTTTTTTTTTTTTTCATGATGGTTATTGCATAACCACATACAAACAATGGTGAGTTTGTTTTCCACATCCTCATTTCCTAGGATCATGCCTCCTACCAATCTGCTGCTCACAGGATCATCAAGCAGTGGGTCTGCCAGCTGCTGTGCAAGAAGTGATGGCTGGCTTCCTGGTTACCTGTGTTTGACAAAGGCTAAGGGTGGATGATTCCACTGACATGGGCCTATTGTTGACTTCAGGACAAAAGATAAAACCAGATGAATGTTGTCTCATTCTGGGTTTCAGCATGTCTCGTAGGAATGCCTCCCAGCTATTTAAGGCTGCAACCAGATTCCTAGACTGAACAGGGAAAAGAAAATTGGCTTTTCATAGAGGTCCTTCTTCTGGTTAATGATTTTATTGTTCCTAGTGTCTCCAACTATTGTGGGTGCAGACAGCCATGGAAATGCAGAAGATGTCACTGTCATCCTGAACAGCCCAACGTCATTGGTTTGTGAAGCTTACTCTTACCCTCCAGCAATGATCACCTGGCTGAAAGATGGTAATCCTTTAGAATCAAACAGAAATATCCGCATTTTGCCAGGTAAATGTCTAGTTGTTACTGAGAAAAAACACTTTATTTTTTTATAGTTCAGTTTCCTGTTACAGATTAAAAAAAAAAAAAAATCAAAGAATGTATTTCTATTAAATGCTATGTTTGTACTTTTGTAGCATTTAGTAAAACTCCGTTTTTCTAGGTCACTAGTAGCTTGCCATTTCTAACTTGTGAAGTGGCTCTTATCTAGCACATCTGTCAAGGTGGAAAACAAGAACAAGCTTCACTGGTAACACTGAAGCAATGTAGATGAAAAAGAAGGTTAACATCATTAACTTCAAGTGTTCAGAGAAAGAATAAGTGGGTATTGATAGCAAGGAATTGAATAGTAATTCAATTCCATTTCTAGGAATACAGTCTAGGAAGAGCTGCAGCCAAGCCAAATAGTGACTCACCTCTGAGAATGCAGACATTATAAATCATAAATAAAGGGGGTACTATGGGAAGGAAATTGACGGATTTAGAAGTTGTAGAGGCAACCTGAACTCTTAAATCCTACCGATTCATTCATATCTACACTTCTGACATGGTGGCTATTGTTTCTGTCCATTCTCCAGAAGGAGTTAAGGGCCTCTTTCATATGGAGAACTGTACTGAAACAGAAGGGCAATTCAGAAGCTCACATCCATATATTGAATAAAGTCTTCTTGCTATATCTTACTGATTATGCCTCCTTTCCCTTTTTCTGTGAATGAAATATGCAGAACCCTAAATCACTTCCTCCTATTTAAATAGAAAAGAAAAGGAATTTCTTGTAGAGATCTATGTTAACAAATTTTCCAAGAATCTGTAAGCAACAGGATTTGTGATCCAAAGCACTCCTACAAATTATGCACTCATTTATTACACAGTATACAGGGCAGTCAGTTTTTTATGCTCATCTAAGGGCAGAACTATGCCAAAGGGTTGCAAATGTGCTGCAGAAACTATTGGAAATAATAATTCCCAATAATTTCCAATAATTGGAAAGCAAGAGTAAATGTAGATGTTATTAAAAAACTATGTCTTTTGGCAGGTGGTCGAACCCTGCAGATTTTAAATGCACAGGAGGACAATGCTGGAAGATACACCTGCATAGCCACAAATGAGGCTGGAGAAACTTTGAAACACTATGAAGTGAAAGTCTACAGTATGTAAATACTTACAAATAATTTTTTTTTTCATTCTTCCATTTTTTCTGCCTTTGCAGTGTTACTTAATCCTGATGAATACAAGGATTTCTGTTAGTTGCTTTACTTAGCAAACATTTGCATTTGCTCATGGCATTGCTTGAGGAAATATAATAGAACAGTTTCCTGTTGCATCCTTCACAAATGCTACTGTTGGGATAAAAATCTTTGTACCTCCCAGGAGAAGACATTTAAGAAATGTTGAACTTCAGTTTCTTCTGAAATGCTTTTTTGGTGATGATTTTCAAATCAGATGAGTGCAGCACAATGGGAGATTTGAGCAGAGAATCTTGTGAGTAAAGAAACTATTTTAGAAAAAGAGGATGGGAGGGGATCCGTAACATCTAATGGGAAACTTTCTTGAGTAAGTTAAAACCGGAGGATAATATTTTTATATCCTTCCATGAAAAACCATATGCACGAAAGCTTTCTTATTCAAGGCTTCCTGTGAGCACATTGTCCTTTGACCATTTGTGCCTAATACTCTATTTTAATGCTCAAACTCTTCATTACAGGCTCAGTCAAGCATGACTTTTCATCTTTTTAAATTTTCTAGTCTGAATTGCAGTTTGGTTGGCTCCCTCACAGTAACCATGCTGTTATTTTAATGACACTAATTCCTTAATAAGTCCCCATTGGATTCAGAATAATGAGAAGATGACAAAAGAATTCATTACTGAAGTATGGCTATCTAGCAACATAAAACCCCCCACTCTCAAATGCCATTGCAACTGTCAGTTTCTATTGTACTGAAACCATTTGGGAGAATTTAAAATGTCCCATTGAAAAAAGAATGGAAAATGCTTTGAAAACATTTGAAAGATATTATGAGACCAGGGTGGGGGTAGCTGACGAAAATTTGAAATATTATGGTTTTGCTCTGATTCAGAAGGAAGCAAGATTTTGCAACACTGGTATTTCAATGGAATGGAAATATTGAGTTTTGACTAGCTACTTGTAAGTGTGGACTTCAGTTCAAACATGTTTCTGAGAATATTAGTTTCCGCTAAAATGCTTTTCAATGACTGCATTACACTGAACTTTATAGAATTCAAGCCAAACACATAATAAAGTTCTATAGTGGGTAAGGCCATAGTCAGGTTTTCATATCTAAAACTGTTGAATACAGTTTTATATATTTTATATATAATAAATATAGTAGAAAAAGTTTGGAATACATATATGTATATTAAAAAAAAAAAATCAGTTATGGGGAAGAGGCAGACTGTAGAGGAATGCACTTGCTTTCTCTGAGGTGAACATCCAGGTTTTCCCTTTGTCCAGTTAAATTTGAAATGCCGCCTAAGACATTAAGTCACAAAAATCACACTTGTTCCCTTTGTTTTTGCACAGTTCCGCCAACCATTAACAAAGGGGATATGTCAGGGATGGGTCTCTCTCCTAAAGAAGTGAAGATCAAAATAAACCACAGCCTTACCCTGGAGTGTGAAGTTCATGCCATTCCTGCTGCTGCCACCAGCTGGTACAAGGATGGACAGGCCAGTCACAAACTTTATTCCTTCTAATGGGTAGATTTTGTACAGAAACAACTGCATAATCACTATCACTACTAACGAACATTCACACATCCTAACAGGCTCATTTGCAGTGCTGAAGTCAGCAGGAAATCATCTTCCCACTGTCATGCTGGCATGAGCACCCCTCACGCATCTTAGAATGATTGCTGTTGGCCAGATCTCTGCAAATTGACACCCTTGCATTTTTGTGGGTGCGTGGCAGTGTTACTGAGACATCAATTTCCAGGGCCTGTTACTGGCCTGTGCTTTAAGGAGGGAGGCCCTGCCCAGTAGTAGCATCCCATGATATTACCACGTCTCTTTGTTGTTGTGTAAAGTCCCCAAAGACCCTGTTACAGAATGGCCCCATGCTTGGTTCCTTTAAGTGTTGCCCTTGCAGAAGTTGCGGAGAGCCTCCTGCTTGGTTCTGGCAGAGCTCCCGAAACCACAAAGGCATCTGGATCCTCTGTGAGGGGGAATGAGGTGTGGTTCATGCCACACACAGTCTTCACAAAAACATTGGTCTGGAGAAGAAGTTTGGAAGGACAATGCCACAATACAGATGTGCATTCTACTGGGGGCTGGCTATAAATAAAAAAGAAACTGTGCAATTCTTTTGTAAAAAAGACAACTATAATCTCTTGCTTTAGTTGTTCTTGGTAGGGCACTTATAGTGTGGCAGGCTGCTGCATCCCTCCAGCTGGTCCAGCTCTTCCTGGATTTACTGAGCATGTCTGTCTGTTTTGAGCATATACTGTAATTCTTGGATCTCCTGGTTGTACTGAATGTATTGCCAATGAAAAATTATGCTGGGAGGAGTTGAGAGGTCCCCAAAGAAAGATAGTGGCTATAAGTAGCTTACTGCCACTGTCAGAGCAGCAGCTTTTTCCTAGATTGCCCATAGGTAAATGGCTTTCATTCACATCCATGGATTAAATTAATTGTCCCCTGCAGGCCAGGAGTTCAGTGCTGACTCTCTGTTGTGTTCTATTTTCATTGAGAGGTACAGACTGTAGTAGTGTAGTCTCTACTGTCATGTGTGATGTAAATTCTAGGGACATTGTGTATCTCTGCATTGCTGCTGCATCCATTTTATGTTTACACTGTGCCCTTAAGGGGCAGCAGATCCAAGTGGCTATGTGGCTGTACGGTGAGTTAGATTGAGTTGTTCACCTCATACAGAAAACTATATGGTAGTTTTACATGTGTAGGTTTTCCATCAGCTCTTCAACTTGGCCAGTGAGTTCAGGGAATTAAATTAGCCTGATTTAATCAGATGTCACAAGAGCCCTTGCTTGATGGGGATGGCATTGCTCCTTTCCACAGCAACTTGCATCTGGGGTTAGGAATGATGTAAACCCACATTCTTTTAGGAGACCAGCTACCAAGATCAGAAAGATGAAGATGCAGAGTTTCTAATAACCATGGAAAGAAAACCATCTCCAGAAACCTGGACCTTGATCAAGTTTGCTCAGGGAGGAAAAGCTTTTGGTGTGAGGGAAAGAGGAACAGATGAGAGGAGAACTGGGTTCACCACCTGTGGCCAAGGCTGCCATCCCAGGAGACCTGGTTTAGGACTGTGTAGTGACTCTCGGTAATCTGATGTCCTAAGCAACTATTTTCTTTGCGTAGATTAAAAACAGGCCTTGCTGTAAGCATTAGCAAAAGTTGAAGGATGTTCTGTTGTTAGTGGTATCAAAGCAGAGGAAATACCAAATTCTTACTCCTAGTATACTGCCTTAAGAAGGATTCTGAAACAACCTAAGTTTGACCAAAAGACAGATGACATCATATTACTTCCACGAATATGGCTATTTCTAGTGTATATTTAGCAAAGTATTAATTTCTATGTAAAATTACATTACAGCCACTTAAACCAGATGATCATGTCATTATCCAAGCTAGTGGCCATACTCTGCAGATTAAGGAGGCTCAAGTATCAGACACCGGTCGTTACACTTGTCTGGCATCCAACATTGCTGGAGAGGATGAAGTGGAATTTGATGTAAATATACAAGGTAAACAGAGTTCAGATAGCAAAATTCTTCTGGTAGCCTCCTTTTCTAATGTTCTGGGATGTTAGAATTTTTATAATTTTACACCTTTACACCTGTATCCTTTACACTTGCTTGGTCTAATCCAATGCTTTTGTGGTTTGTGTGATTTTTATTTCATATGTATTTTGCTCATCTTTTAGAAATGCGGTATTTGATTATTCTTTCATATTTTGTGGCATATGCAGTATTCTGGAAGTCAGTGGAATGACATAGTAACTCTCATCTTCATCTAAACAACGTGAAAAGTTTGAAGTTAGCATAAACCAGGACATCATATTTTATTTGTCTGTATTGAGCAGTACTGAGAAGTCCCAGACACAAGCGTTTTGTTGGTCTACACACTGTGTGTAAACATAAAAATCAATAATAATTTATGAAAATTTAGAGAAAGTTAGAACTTGAGTGAAAGCAGATAGCGTACTGTTTAAGTATTATTCTTGATTAACACTCTCTGTGCTTTGTTACCAGGTCTTCTTTACACTTATTTATTAGTCTTCAGTAGATATTCAGTAGATTGCTCAATTGTTCGTTCTGATGAAAACAACTAGAATTTTCCTGTGTAATTTAAATTGGAGGGGAGGGGTTAATTTAATACACTTATTTTTTATTGCTGCTATTTAACAATCACAGTATCTTTTAATTTCTTGACTTCTAAACTAGTTATTTCTGCCGTAAAATTCTAACACTTTTCCCCTCTCGGTTATAGTTCCTCCTAGTTTTCAAAAGCATTATAAGGAATGGGAAGCTGGTAACACAGTAGATACAGGAAGAAGTGGAGAAAGTAAAGATGTGATTGTTAACAACCCCCTTTCACTGTACTGTGAGACCAATGCTGTTCCTCCTCCAGTTCTTACATGGTATAAAGATGGCTATCCTCTGAGCTCTAGTGATAAAATATTAATCTTACCAGGTGAGTATTAAAATGTCACTCTCTGACATTAAGAAATGCCGTTAGTGCTAGTATTTGTGTAGTAATAATGAACTGTTCCAATTCAAAACACTGCCTTAATATTTTTTTCAGACTTTCTTGACTTTTTTTCCTATCTGTTGCTCATCTCTTGGGAGACCAATGACAGCACTCCCAAAACATATTCCTAATATGTCCTCTCTCTCTCTGAAGTTGTTTACATGGCTATGCTTTAAATGAGGAACGGTGAAGAGTACCTATAGGCTTCAGAAGTAAATTTTCCCAGTTTGGAACAGGTTTACAGGAACATTCTGTGTTTATATTTCCTTTTGCCTATTAGTTCTCTGTCACCTGGCTGAGAAATATTTATGGTTTTGATTGAAGGATGTCTGGCTGCATGTTGCCGAATGATGTTATTCCTTTATGTGGAATTAATTACTCTTTTCTAACATTTCAATATGAATATTTTTGAATTCCAAGTATCTGCCAGTAGAAAAAGTAACCAGGAAATAAAGTCTTTAGTTACTTATAATTCAGAATAAATGCTGACCATTCATATATTTGCTTGCTCAGGTCTCAAGTAAAATGTGGTGTGGAAATGATGGAAACTGCTTGATGCTGTATTTAAATCTTGAATGCGTTGTCCTTCCAGGAGGCCGAGTGTTGCAGATTCCACGGGCACAGGCTGAAGATGTTGGGAGATACATGTGTGTGGCAGTAAACGAAGCTGGAGAGGATTCCATTCATTATGATGTCCACGTGCTCTGTGAGCTTTCCTGCTTTTGTTTTAATTTTTAATGCCAAAATGAGTTCTGTGGAAGCTAATGAAGCATTATAGTTCAGGTTTACTTATTTTTTAAAAAGCTTATAAATAAATATTTTTAAACCATAAAATTAATCTGTTTATATAAGGTGCTAGAGTTTTGTAGAAGTATACAGAATTGAATGAAAATAGTGTTAGTTTAGTATGGTTTTAGGTTATTGCTATTGGAACTCAGTTGCATTACCCCCATCACACTTCACCAAAAAGAAAAGTATAGGTAGAAATCCAGGTTTTATTTTGGTATCTCTTGCTCCCTGATCAATTTCCAGTTTAAAATTCTGACATACTAGGTTTTTCTCTCTCCTTATTTTGGTCATCATTTTCTAAAAAATATGCAAAACTCCCAAAGGCTGAAGGAAATCATTGATGTAGATCAAGTATTGAATGCTGCAGAGTCCATATCATATGAACTGTTTACAAACGTTGCACAGAAAGCTTTTATATGCTGCTTTCATTGTCTGTTGGTGTACTCAAGGTTTTTGCCTTGGGAAGCACTTATTTCTTGACTTCTATTTCTGTATATACCACTGAAAGGACTGATTTATTGTTAGGAAGGGGTCCTGCCTTGGAAATCCTCTTTTGTTCTGACAGCAAAGAACATGATGGACTAACCACAAAATGAGCTTTCACCTCTTCTTCTTTATGGCTTCTGTGTATAAGCGTAGTTCTCCTCCAGTCCTTTGAGTTGTACTGATTTGTTCTAGCTGAACTACTCTTGGGATTTTATGATCTCTCACTGTATTGCTGAAGATTTCGCTACTTTCTATTAAAATCCCAACCTAAAAGATTGGTCTGTAATCTTAAGAAAACCAAACCAAAATAAATGAAAAAAAACCCCACCAAAATAAACCTCAAAAACCACAACCAAACAAAAGACACCAAGAGGTACTAAGTCACATTATTCATATCACATTTTGCTCTTTTGTAGTACCACCATCCATCAATGGAGCTGATGGTGATCTGCCTGAAGAAGTGACTGTGCTTGTGAACACGATTGCAGTGATGGACTGTGTTGCAAGTGGCAACCCTTCTCCAAGTATTACCTGGCAAAAGGATGGCCACCTCCTAGCAGAGGACAACAAACACACATTTTTGTCCAGTGGAAGGAGGTTACAGGTAACTCTTCGTGAAAACCTCATTTTTAGCATCACAAACACTGTCTATAAAGACAAAACTGTTTATGAAAACAAAACTGTTTAGGTATTCTGAGTATGCAATTCTGAATATTTTCTTCTACAAGGTGCTGCAAACGTAAGGAGATTTTGGTCCTTGTTCCTATCCCTCAGCTGCTGCTGCTGCTTCTCACTCCTGTGTAATTCCTTCAATTGTGTAGATCCAACTGTTTGTGGGGTTATCCTCTGAACTGCATCAGTGAGATCACTTGATTTAAAGTAATGTTGACTGTTGTGGAGAACATTCCCTAACAGAGTTTAATTATTATGAAATGCACTGTTTTGTTTTGTTTTAAGAAAACAGTGTATTCTGAAGAACTGCACCTCCTATCAATGAATGAATTTGGATGAAACCATCAAAACAGAGTGCTGAGCTTGATTCTCTCCATTCGACTCTTTGACAGTAAATTGTCTTACCGATTAGCTCAACAACTGTCTTTTTTTTTTTTTAATGTTTTGGGTTTTTTTTAATTCCCCTTAGATTTTGAATTCCCAAATAACAGATACTGGCAGGTATGCCTGCGTTGTGGAAAACATAGCTGGAAGTGCCAAGAAGTATTTTAACCTAAATGTTTATGGTAAGTGCAATAAATCATAATTTTCTGATTGCTATCTTTCAAATGTTAGTTTAGCTTGATGGTGTTAATTTTAGCAGATTGCTTAGGGACATACTTAACTTTATGCATCTAGGTCATCTTATTGGGTGTAATGGAGATTCTGACATACTAGAAATCAAATATAAGCTTAAAGTATGTTGGCAACATATGGCTTTTGATATCACATGGTTATAGTTCTTTATATGTATTCCACATAGAAATCATTATTGAAGGAGCCTTGTGTAGTGGCTGTGTGCATAGTCTCTGTACAGGTTGCAAAGCCCTGAAATCTTGAATTACAAACAGATTGCCTTATAGAATATTTTGATATGTTCATAAAACACATTTTCCAAGAAAACTGATTAGAAAACATTAAACAAAGAGATATGGCATTGTAGAAGCTTACTTTTTAAAAATTTACCCTTTTTGAGATTCCTTTCTGTTCTCTATTTTTTGCTCTGTTGTGGAGTTAGAATAGGGTTAAAATATATTTTGGCCTTCAGCATCACAAGTCTAACCCAAATACAGTAAAGTCAAGACATATTCCACTGTGTTAAAAAAAGGCCTCTCCACCACCTTGCATTAACTGTCCTAATTAACTTTTCTGAGTAAAACCTAACTTCCCCTTTTATTTTTGCTTACTCTTCACGGCACTACTTTCAGCTTTCCATTCTGAATTGAAGATCAAATAAGCATTACTCTGCATCATCTGCACCATTACATTTTAAAACCTACGAAGAAATACTGGCACATACATCTTCATCTGCTCTCACAGTACAGTCTGGTGTCTTCTACATATGATCAGTATCTTTTGTCATATCCTTGTTAGCTAGCTGATCTTCTGTATTATATACTAGTTAGAAAGCAAGTGCTGTCTTCTCTCTCACTTAAATATAGTACCCGCATTGCAGGAATTATTCAGGTTATTACATACAGAAGAAATTTTTTTTTTTTTTCTCATTCACATATGCAGCAAATTTACATACGAAATGAAACAAATCTAGAGTGCTTCTTTTCTCTACTCAGTAGTACAATTAGCCAAAAATAGTGTTTCGTGGGAAGAATTTGCCCTGGAGTCATTCTCTGAGAAGTTATTTTCTTTCAGAGGAGTCTATCCAGATATCCTGATGTTGGAGATTTAAATCCAAATATTTCACTTTTCTTGACAATTGTGTTTAAATTAAAACTTCTTGCCTGTAGTTTTTTTTTTCTTTTTTAATTACTACAGTCTAATGCTATTATTTTAAAAGAAACATTAGCATGAAGCTTCAATTCAATTATTCTCTATGAATGCATTTTCGTTTGATAAATTAGGCTATAGCTGTTCAGGAAAGGACCACACAGGATGATGCACTGATGAAAATGCATTATCACTAAGCAGCATGATCTTTGTTTTGTCAGTGTCAAAAAAGGTCGTTTTCCAACATTTCTGTATGTTTCTAATGGAACTGCTTTCATTAATTGAGATAAATATTGAGGATAATGCTCTTTAATAGGTCAAAAATTCACTTCTTGTGTCAAAGGTAATAAAATTAAAATAAAACCATTTAAAACATTAAAAGTAAGCATCCAGTTTTAAAATTTCAACCTCCAATCTTAATAAATAGGTAATTTTCACATTCAGTACTAAAACTGAGCCCCTTAATGCATCCGTATGCATATAGAAGCAGATTATGATATGCAGATTACCTATGGTGCATTTGTGAGTGCTCTTTGCGCGCAGTGGGGGATGCAGAATTTGAAACCTGCCACTTACATAGTTTAATCAAAATTAATTAAAAGATAGCTCAGATTTGGCCCTGTGTATTAGATTGCCCCCTGTCTTGCACTACCCAGAATCACATCTGTGGGAAAGTAACTGGAAAAGGAAATAAACATAAATAACTAAAATGTTATCAGATCAGAATTCACCACTTATTCTAGTGAACCATTTTATGCTTATCATCAGGAATAACCTTCAGTTATTCCAAGTTGAAAAATATGGACTGAATTCACCCAATTACATTGATTCTTCTGGTTTCTGGAGTGCCACAGAGGAGCAATAAACTTGGCTTAATGACTGTTTTATGTCATTCAAGTGACAGAAAGCAGCTGGAGTATTTTGGGTGGATATGGTCCAAAATACTTTAACATTTCTGTCTTTGAAGAAGAGGATTCCATGTGTTCTTTGGAATGATTTTTCCACCTAATAGAGCCAAGAACATGCTTTTGCTTTCCTCTGAAATGTTTTAGATATCCACACTGCAAAAACATGGAAACTAAAACTTGGGGTTTATTAAAAGGAAGAGATTTACAGTTATTTCATTTTCAATGGTTCTTGTAGAAAGGTCAAATGTCAAAATATTCTTGTATTTAAAAATACTGGGACTTGTAAGCCTAAAAATGCAGCCCTTAGAGCAACGTTTGTGTGCCAGAATGTTAAACTGCTTAGCTCAGTATGAAACAAGTTTGTGTGTTTAACAAAAGAACTCTGAACTGTATCAGAAGGAATCATTTTGGTTCTCTATAATGAGAAAATTGATTATTTCAGAAAGAATAGGAATCAGGAAGAGAACATACTTAGTCATCCTCTGTATCCTGATGAGGTAAATTTAATCTGTCCTGCACTACATACCAAATGTCCTGTGACAATGTTTTAAAATTGATAGTGCATTAGTCAGGAACTGCAGGATTTCTTAGAAGTTAATTAGCCTTCCCAAAAACATAGAAGGACTGCAAATGAAATCACTGAATTTTCTTTGGAATTATAGTAATAGGAATCACCATTAGGTTGGCTTTAGTCATATTTCCAGATACATCCTCAAAGCAGTGGATCCATTCATAAGATGTGAAAGATTTTTGCAACTTTGCCCTTTGGCAAAACTCAGCAATTCACCTTTATTTTAGTAAATTGGGATCTTGTGAAATATTGTTTATTGATGCTGTGATAGAATATATTAATATATTTCTCTCTGCAGTTCCTCCAAGTGTTGTTGGTACTAATCCTGAGAATTTGACTGTGGTGGTGAATAATTTCATCTCTCTGACTTGTGAGGTCACTGGCTTTCCACCTCCTGATCTCAGCTGGCTCAAGAATGGGAAACCTGTCAGTTCAAATACCAACACTCTTATTGTGCCTGGTGAGAACTCAGCTATTTCTATAGCCTTTCAACCAAAGTTCTGTCTGGTTTGTCTTGATAATGGCACTATTTATGGAGTCGTATTCTTAGTATTGCTCCAGTGAGTAGACAAGACACTTGGCTTACTACGTGTAATAATTTTTTGTCTGTTGAGTGGGCTCATTTTTAAAAAAACTGGCTTAGACTGAAAGCACTGAACTATAAACTGTGTGGAAAAGACTAGAGGGCAAGTCATATAACAGAGGTGCTCTGATATAGGTATTCATTAAAGTTGAGTCACTTCGACTCACCTTTCAAAGAAACTATCAGAAATTGTGTGAAGCTAAAATAAATTCTGCTGGCTTAGAGGACAAAAAGTAAAAATCTTCCCATTGACTTCAGCGGGAAATTGGACTAATCCTCCTGAACTCTCAGGAAGAAATCCTTGTATTCTGAGGTCTTAACATTCAAAGCTCCTCACTAAATAAGGTCCAGGGGTGTCTGTCATTTCTACTGCTGCTGCTTATCTTCAGCCCAGGGTGAAAAGTGAAGATTGCTTGCTGTGCTGGTATAACATGACAGGTGGGCTGTGTTACAGCACAGTCTAAGGCACAGACATGGAAATTACTTAATGGCAATGGAAGCATCTGTGTGGATTAGTAAAGTAGGCAGAGGCAGTAAGCTTCACAACAGGAGACAGGTGAGACTGAGGAATAAAGAATGGGATAGTGACAAAGTTAAGTTGAAAGGGCATAGTTATGTTAGGAGACAGTAGTTAGAAGCTATAAACCAAATAGGGCTAAAAGGAGTATTTGTGGACCAAGCACTCATGAATTTACCCTAAAATTTTAGTTCTCTTGATTAGATATTGTTTTTTTTTAAGGAACCTTAAAAAGGAATGACACTGCAGTGCTTTTTTGAATTTGAGGTTTATTTAGTACCTGTGTTCAGTCTGTTGGACCTGCTATTTTAAAATAGCATTTGAGATTGGTAAAATATGCACAGAATAAATCTCAGGCCTTCTGTCTTCACTTCAGGTTCTCGGACTCTGCAGATTCCCCGAGCCAAACTGCTAGATGATGGTGAATACACTTGTATTGCCAGAAACCAAGCTGGGGAAAGTCAGAAGAAGAGTTTCCTAACTGTCCTTGGTTTGTTTTTTACTACTTTCTGAAATAATATCTATTGCTTTGAAAATGCAGTATTCTGTATTTATTTTTATTAGGCTGGTTTTTGGCCTCTCACAAAACAAAGGCAGAAATAACTTTGAGCTGCTTCTACAGTGCCCCCAAGCATCAAAGACCATAGTGGAACCTCACTGACAGTGCTAAACGTGAGAGTGGGAACCCCAGTGATGTTGGAGTGTGAGTCCAATGCTATTCCACCACCAGTCGTCACCTGGTACAAGAACAGGCGCACAATTTCAGAGTCTGCAAATGTGGAGATCTTAGCAGATGGGCAAACATTACGAATCAAGGGTGCAGAGGTAAGCCAGGCTTGTGGGATGGTGCATCCACCACTGCTCTGCTATTGTTAAGCTATTATTTTGCTATTTATTGGTGTATTCTACTGGCTGTACACAGGAGATGTATTTGCTGGGGAGACTTCCGTTCTGTGAAAAGGACCTTGAGTTGGCAGAGGCAAAAGCTGTTAGCATCTCTAAACTGTAGCATTAAAATAAGACTCCGTAAGAAGTTTTATTTATTTATTTACTTTTATTTTAGGTTTCTGACACAGGCCAATATGTGTGCAAAGCCATAAATATTGCAGGGCGAGATGATAAAAATTTCCATCTTAATGTTTATGGTGAGCATACTCTGCATTATCTGCAGTAGTTATTATAATACCATAGATATTGTAGAGTAGACAATTCAAAATCAGTTTACAAAAATATTTGGTAACCAAACCATTCTTATTGCTTCCATTCAATTTTTAGTGCCACCAAATATAGAAGGACCTGAACAAGAGTTGGTCAATGAAGCTGTCAGTAATCCTGTTACCTTTGTGTGTGATGCTACTGGAATTCCTCCACCAACATTAGTGTGGCTTAAGAATGGAAAACCAATAGGTAACATTCTCGCATGTTCTTTTTCACTGTTTTTTCCCCTTTGGGGCACCACTGAGCAATTTGCTGTTTATTTTTTATTTCTTCTTCATCTGTTTCTAGACAGACTGTTATGTTAACTGATTGGAATCTTTGTTTTGAAATTTTCCTGAAAAAAATCTTAAGATACGTTTGCTCTCTGTGGTCTGGTATTGTCAGAATGTCTATTTGTTTACATATTTGCAGAAAGCTCCGGTTCTCTTGAAGTTCATGTTTTATCTGGTGGAAGCAAGCTTCAGATTGCTCGCTCTCAGGTTCTAGACAGTGGAACCTACACATGTATTGCCTCAAATACAGAGGGAAGAGCTCAGAAAACTTTTGTGCTTTCCATTCAAGGTAAGGCACGAGAGTGCTGTGAACAGAACTGGTTAATACTGGATGAGTATGACACTGTGTCTGTGCTAAAGACACTGAGATAACATAGACATGTAGAAAAGTGGAAAATTTGGGCCATTATTTATTTGTATCATCTGCCACCAGTGAGGAAAAATTGTAAGAGTATTATATACTTAGAAATTTACGTGGAACAGAATATTCTTAACTTGAAACCAGTTGGAAGGGCTGTGTGTGTTTGCTGCTGATCACATCCTTCCTCTTGAACACTGAAGCTGCATTGGTTGATTGAACTTGGAGCACCACACATATACGGATTAAAAAGCAGTGATGCCTGTTGCCTTTTTTGCCATAGCAAATAGGAGACAGCAAAGAAATAATGTCAGAATTTTCTTACGATTTTCCCCCCCCCTGCTCAAATGAGAAACCTTTATTTGTTATGGAATTGACTCCTGCCTTGCTGTTTGTCACCCTTACACTGCATCTGTCTTGTTTTCTTCTGTTCCTTAATGACTCATCCCCATTAATTGCACTAGTTCCCCGCCGTGTCCAATAACACATCAGTCGTATTAGCATCTCCAGCTTTCTGCCATCGTCCCTTCCCATGCCAGCAGTTGCTAGTTGAAGAACAAGAGGCCACATCAGCTGTGAGCTGAGTGTGGTGTCACACCCATGTATGATGGCTGGCCATCAGCAGGCCAAACAGATCTAGTAACTGTTCATCATAATGATCATTCTTCGAGGCTGCTGGTTTTTGTGTGTGTGTCCCTGCCTACTAGTTTTTCCCCAAGTTTAGGATTTTAATATCAAGCTGCTTGTTTGATGAAAAGTGACTGAAACTGCTTGAAATGCTCCAAACTTACTAGTGTGACCGATGGTCTTAACTTGGTGGATAGCATGACTGTTATCCTTGTTCTTTAAGCAAACAGGCTAAAAGCAGCTGCTGGTTAGGATGGAGTTAGCATGTGGCTGTTAACAAGAATATGATGGTTGTGATGCAATAGAGCATTTGACCATGCTCTAAGCATATGCTCAAGAGTTAACAGGCATTCAGTTGTTACAGTGCATTGTGATGTTTAATGAAATACGATTTTTTCATAATATTATTGTACATGTTAGCATTGCTTGAGGAGAAAGCTGTAGATATTAACTGTTACGGCAAAGACACATGTTTTTTATGATTTTGTAAATTGGCTGTTTTAAGTGATTGAAGTCACTTTGAATTCATATTTGCAGAACCCCCTCTAGAAACAGTATGATCATGTACATTCTAAACCAGATTTGAATGGAGATACTGCAATAAATGCTAGTACTCATGAGCAACTGCAGTGTAACTTCTTATATTTTAGATTGTTTCTTGCTGATGAATCTTCTCTTTCCTCCATCACGCTTTTCCAGTTCCTCCTAATATTGTTGGCTCTGAAATGCCTGGTGAGGTCAGTGTCCTCCTGGGAGAAAGCATCCAACTTGTCTGCAATGCCAATGGAGTGCCCGCGCCTGTTCTGAAATGGCTTAAAGATGGAAAAACAGTTGCCAGTGATGATTTACAAAGAATAAGGCAAGGAAAAATAAGCAAACACTGCATTCTCTTCTACAGTTTTAAACCTTAGAGGGTGCTAAAGAGGAAGCATTAAAGAGGGCCCTAAGGAAGGAGTGTAAAGAGGGCCTGAGTCTTAACTTAGGTTAAGAACATTATCTCCCTCTGTAGCTTCTATAAACCTATTATACTGTCTAATTACTTTTTATTAATGTATTTATTTTTCCCCACAGAGATAAGTATATGGTAACTATTTTTTTCTCAGTTAACAAATTCCATTGAAGTTCATCAGGTTCATTAAATTTTATTAATGTCAATAAGTTCCATTAAGTTCCCTTTGAGGGAAAAGATCTGAGACATGGAAATATTTTACTCTTGATGCTTTTCATTACGGAACCTTTAAAAACTTGGTTGGAATTGAATTCAAATGCAAGGTTAACAGAACATCTCTAAGAAAAGATTTCTAGCCTATCTCTAATGAAAATATTTGCAAAAAAAAAATGGTTCTCTCACCAAATTCCCAAGAGGATAGAGCAGTTGATTTAAATGTACAAAACTGACTGTTTATTTGCCAGGTCATAGGAATACATAAACAAATTCACCGTGTTTTATGACCTTCCTTGCAGAGTAACTCCAGATGGCAGCACATTAAACATTTTCAGAGCTCTCAGTTCTGATACAGGAAAATACACTTGTGTGGCTACTAATCCTGCAGGAGAGGAAGACCGAATTTTCAACTTGAATGTATATGGTGAGTTTTCACAGATGTGACGCTGAAACCTAGTCCATAAACCTATCTTTGTAAGCACTCCCAACAGAGGGACAAGAAATTAATGCTTGTCTTCAGTGTAATATTATATGCATGTGTTTCCAATTTCATATACTGTAGATATCACAGTATATTAACCAGGATGTTCTGTCAATGACAAAATGATTGAAATTGCTGGAAATGTGTTTTGTGATAAACAGAAATAAATTCCTTTGGTGTATTTGGAGTATGTCATAATAGAGAAATTCTACTTGCAGTGATTTTTTTATCTTCTTTTTTTTTTTTTCCCCTGCAGAGAAAGAGAAACTTAGGGCTGATTTACTATGATACTGCTTTTTTGTTGTAGTAGTTTATCTTCACTAATTCCAATTGAAGCACATCAGCTAAAACCAGAGTAGCATGGTAGGAAACTAATAGTTACAGGTTCCTAGAATTTTATAGAAAAATGTTTGAGTTTTGGATTCTTCTCTTGTACATTTTGACATATAGAAGATAGTGCGCATAATTCTTTAGGTCTTAGTGTAGAGACTGGACACTTTATTTTGTGAAAAAAGTGTTCATTAAGTGCAATGACTAGTGTGAAAGAGTGAAGAGCTCTTGCTGTGGTTTAAGCCCAGCCAGGAACAGAACCATGCAGCCGCTCACTTACTCCCCTACTTCTTCCCACCCTGCTCGTAGAGGGATGGGGAGGAGAATTGAAAGAATGTAAATGCCACGGGTTGAGATAAGAACAGTCCAGTAACTAAGGTACAATACAAAACTACTACTACTGGCACCAATAATAATAATGATAATGGAAACAACAAGAGGAGAAAATATAAAACTAAAAGGGGAAAGTGAAAAAAACAATAAACACAAGTGATGCACAATACAATTGCTCACCACCTGCCGACCGATACCCAGCCCGACCTGAGCAGCGATCTGGGCCTTGCGGGTAACTCCCCCCAGTTTATATACTGGACACAACATGCTGTGGTATGGAATACCCCTTTGGCTAGTTTGGGTCAGGTGTCCTGTCTCTGCTTCCTCTGGGCTTCTTGTGCCCCTCCTCCCTGGCAGAGCATGAGAGGCTGAAGTCCTTGATCGAAGTAAGCATTACTTAGCAATAACTAAAAACATCGGTGTGTTATCAGCGCTGTTCTCAGACTAAAATCAAAAACCAGCTACTAAGGAGGAGAAAAATAAGTGTTACAGCTGAACCCGGGACATAGGTACAGGTAGCATTTCACAGTGGTGTAATGTCTGTCCCAGTTATACAGGGACTCAGAATCAATTGGAGTATGAGCATGAGCAGAGTAACAAGAGATGGCCTTTGATGTTGTAAGTAACAATACTGAATGACCACATCACATCTTTTGGGGATAGAATGGTACTACACAACAGTGAAGACCTTTTTGATTGTTTTGTATTGGTTGAGGTTCAAGCAGCAATGAACTTAAATGGTCTTATCTATGCAACTGTCATGGTGTATGACAGGAACTTAAGCCAGCCAATGTTTGGAGCTGCATGTGGCCAGGCCTTCTTTACATAGTGAGTGGGTAAGTCCCCTCTTGCCCCCAGGACCAAGGCTTTCAAACTAACCTATAAAACCCTAATTTACTCTTTAAAAAATATGAGAATCTTCTTATTGAATTGCTTGTGGGGCATTAGGTGCAGGATTTCCTGCAAGGTAACACATATGGAATGATTTTAAGAGCTGGTTTTAATATCTTCCTTTTCAACATTTAAAAAATGTAGTTCCTCCAGCAATAGCCAATAATAAAGATGAACCAGAAGACCTCACTGCCCTTTTGGACACCTCCCTAAATATTGAATGTACTGCTACTGGAATCCCACCACCACAGATAAACTGGCTAAAGAATGGCCTTCCTCTGTCTGTCTCCTCCCAAATCAGGTTGATGTCAGCTGGGCAAATTCTCAGGTTGGTTTTCATGTATTTTAACTAGCTGAGTTTTCTCTTCTCTTTTGGTATATCAGCATAATTTAGCTAGTATTTTTGGAAGCAAGAATAAGATTTGATCAAAACCATGCTATAATAAAAATAATGTATTCCATTACAGCTTGCTTAAAATTATTTTCCTTTAGATTTGCCCGAGTGCAGATAGCTGATACTGGTGCATACACTTGTGTAGCATCTAACAGAGCTGGAGTGGACAACAAACATTACAACCTTCAAGTTTTTGGTAAGTTTCTCTGAAATGCTTATGTAAAGAATCTTATTTCTTTATTTCTTAAACCCAATATTCAGTTTTCTTTCTCACCAACACAAAGTTGCAGCCACAAGTATACCTTAGAGAAGTAATCGTTAGGGAAACATTAACTTTTCAATGTGTGTGTTTGTTTGGTTTTTTTTAATGGAAAGTGTTTAACCTTAGAAGAGTGCTTACTTGAACTGTCACACATAATGTCACAGGTTTTTCAGAAAGAATTGCAATATGTAATTTCTAAGTGAATTTTAGCACGTGCTAAACATGAATGTAAGTGGGGTAATGTAAAAGGGTTAACTGCATTCCAATTTTTAAATATTTAGATAAACATCTGGGTTGTACTCTGTATGAATCATCTTCATTTCTCGGCAGTACTACCAAGCTTGGATAACGCAGGAGGAACAGAGGATGTGACTGTAGTAAAAGGCAGTTCAGCTTTTATGAAGTGTCTTACTGATGGCACTCCTGCCCCTACTATGTCCTGGTTTATAAATGGACGTCCCTTAAGCCTTGGAGCTCACCTGACATCAAGTAACCAAGGAATGGTCCTTAATTTTGTAAAAGTAGACATTGGTGACACAGGCAAATACACTTGTGTAGCATCCAATGAAGCTGGAGATACCAGCAAACATTTTTCCCTGAAAGTGCTGGGTAAGTGTTAACTTTTCACTTGAACAAAATGTAAGCAGTAAATGAGCATCCACTCGGGACAACAATTAAAAAATCTCTAGGAATAAGGAGTATTTTCAAGAAACATTTTCTGTGATAAATGAGAGAAATAAGAAAATGGAAGATACCTAAGATGTGTGAATGAGTAATTCAGTATATTTTTTTCCCCAATGTTTCCAGAGTACTGAAATATGCTATAATTAATAGTAAACTAATTTACGAAGTAATTGTTTTAAATTAATAACTTTATTTAATAGAAGTTCAGCTTGAAAGCATGGTAGCGCAGCTGAAGACATTGCTGAAGGTACAACACCTAAAGGGCTTATATATTCGTTGATGTTATGCAATATATTTTACTTGGGATTATGAAAATATTTTCTAACTAATAATTCCAACTCATAAAATATGCAAATTAATAGACAAAGGCAGATGGAAACTTCATGAGATAGTGAGTTCGTGACACAAATGATACTAATGTAGAGTAATTCTACAAGCTTTAATCTTAAGGCTGAGTATCATGTTTTGGAGGCTTTTTGAATCAATATAGAACTTGAATGTTCTTCCTTCCACAGAGCCGCCTCACATCAATGGTTCAGATGAACCAGAAGAGCTCTCTGTCATTGTTAACAACCCTCTTGAACTTCTCTGCATCTCTTCTGGCATTCCGGTCCCCAAAATCTCATGGATGAAGGATGGGCGCCCGCTTCTGCAGAATGATAATGTTCATCTCTTAAGAGATGTCCTTCGAATAACCAGTGCTCAGGTAGAGTATTTGTTTCAAAGTAGGCTCAGTTTTGTAAACCCTAGAGGAGTGTGCAGAATTACCTTCTATTAAGACCATCCTGACAGATGTCCTGAAAACTAAAAATCACCCACCTGCATTTGCGGTTAGAGGATACATTTTTCAAGCCTTGCCCTGGAGTTTTCCATACAAGCAGTATGGTATTATGTGTTGAGAGTGCCCAAGCACTTCTGCCTCTCCTGAGCATTATCACTTCAAGTTCGTTTCAGGGTTCTGTATTTTTTGATTTATTGGTGCTTGTTATAAAGCAGTACAATTAATGCTGGGGGCTCATCTTTTTCTGGGGTTAGTTCCGGTTTTAGTCTGTATCTGTAATCTGTTCTTGCTCATTTCCTACCTATTTGACTCTCATTACTTTACTGTCTCTTGCTGTTCTTCTTTCAGGTTTTATAGTTTCTTCTCAGGCTTTCTTCCCTATACATTAGCCCAGATTTTCCTAATACCCATTTGTTTCTCACATTATAAGCTATATATTGCAGAGAAAAACTGCATTTGCAGTCATCTGTGTGCAAATAAATCAAAAATAAGTAAAGACAATAGAAAGACTTCCAGATTAATTCAGACAATAATCAGAGTCCAGGAGAAAAGTACCTTTAAAGACCTGCACCTAAAGCTGTATTCAGCTGTGAACAGCCAGACTGAAGTTCACCAAACAGAAGTAAGACTGGCTTAGGACTGTTTGCTGCTTGTTTATCTTGTAAAGCAAATAATTCTTGTCATTACAATAAAGAGTTTACAGGAAGGATAAAGCATAAAGATATTAATGATTATGTGTGCACAAAAAGATTTCCTTATTACCCAAAACTGACCCTTGCTTAGATGGATACCTATATCTAGTTCCATCTTTATTGATTACCTGTTGTAAAAAGCATTACAAAGAGAAGGGTTCTTGCTGGAGACACATTATCCAGGGGGATTTTATGGGGTCCTGCAACTCCTAAGACATCTTTGTACAATCCCACCATGCAAAATAAAGTTTTCTAGAGCTTCATTAATTCATTTTCAGCCATTCCTTATTTATTGTGTTTGTGGTCAAGTGCTGCCTGTTACATGTGTTGCCCATGTTTGCATTTCACGGTTTTTCTGAATCATTCCCATATTCTGAGGTTTCTGCTGAAGTTATTTGTGTGTTTTTAGGTTGAAGACACGGGAAGATACACGTGTTTGGCATCTAGCCCAGCAGGAGATGATGATAAGGAATATTTAGTAAGAGTACACGGTAAGTTTAATTTAGGTAAAAAAAATATTCCTTCAAATATAACACTAAGGTATCTATCAGTATCTCATTTTACAAGTTATATGTTACTAAAGAATTACATGTTTTGAGAAACTGATATTACACCATATGATCATAACTAACATTTCTGAATAAGGGTAACTATTCTGAACATGATACACGATTAAAAGGGAAAGTTCTACCTAGTGCAACTGATTTCTGTTATAATTCCAAGTCTTGTATTTTGAATACTTAGGAAGTTTATAGATATCAGTATTCAGTTGGATTGAGTTTATTGTGCTTACTGAAGAAGAATGTGAAATATACTAACATCTATAATCATCTTGGGTTTTTAGTATAAAAAGGTAATAAATATTTTTAGAAATGAGTATGTAAAATGTAATGACAGTAAAGTAAGTATAAATGGGACTTCTGCCATTTCTTGAAGATTATAGCTCCCATGTTTATTGATTAACAGTTTATAGAACTTCAGTGATGTCTGCTCTGCCTGGTTTAAATGCTGATACTCTCACTGAGAATGGACTTTAATTTCCGTCACAGTAGTTTCCAGTGCGTGACTTAGGAAACATGTTCACCTGTTAAACAAATGTGATGTATTTAACACAAGTATTAAAAACTAGAGCTAATTAATGATACTGTAGTTTTCCATTTATTTTAAACTTCAGAAAAAAATTGGAAATTTTCAATTTATAATTTCATTGGAACTCATATGTGTGGCATTAATTTTTTTCTTAATTCTTGTAACAGTTCCTCCTAATATTGCTGGTACCAGTGGTCCACAGGACCTCACCGTGTTGCAGAACAGACAAGTTATACTGGAATGCAAATCTGATGCTGTGCCACCTCCGACAATCTCATGGCTGAAAAATGGAGAACTTTTAGAGGTATAGTGGTTACACTATTTGTACTAGTCTTTTGTTCCCTTTATTTTTTTACACACACTGCTTGAGGTTTCTTATTCTGCTCACTTGCCCCTTCAGTGCAGTCCAGGTCATGGTGCCTTGAATTCAAGAGAAGCTGAGTAGCCCCAGTACAAATACAGTTAGTCCTAAATGAGTACCTGAAGCTAGCAAGCATGTGAAGTGGCCATCCCGCTGTTACTTGTTCTTTTTTCCTTTAGGGGGATCCCTTGCTCCTCCTGGATCCTCTGAACAATGCTAGAAGCCTTCGGTATACTCCTGAATGGCTTCCCAGGAAAGGTAGCTGAGAAAAGACTACACTATATGTTTCCTTTGGGTATATTATGCATCCTCATATTCTAGTAGTTTTTAGAAAGGAATTTAAACAACTTACACCGGAAAAAAAGAAAAGAAAGTGGGTTGCTAATCACCATAATTTTTCATCAAATGCATCTTTTTCACTCAGAATTCCATGTTAAAGCATCAAGTCTTTGCTGGTTGAGAGAAAAATAGCAAGATGAGGATGGTTTATACAGAAAAAAATTTTTACTTCCCATCCTTTTCCTTGAAATTACTCAAAAACCAGGTGGTTTCCAACTGAACAATTTAAGTCCAGTTATCAATTAAACTTTATTGATAATTTTCCCTCAATTGCTCTTTGTTCATTAATAAAGAGGAAACAAATTCAGCTTATTAATCGTGTCTCCCTTAACTGTAATCCATCAGTAGTCTTCACCCAAAGTTGTTCTTCTTTGCTTTCCTTCTGACATATCATTCTTCAGACTCTTTATTGTAGATTTAGAAGAATGAAGTATTAGTGGAAGAAATAAGAATATGGTGGGCGATTATGTCTTACTAAGTGCTGCTGGGGAATGTTATCTTGAATGTAGCACACAAACAAGCTAGAAACAAGATTAACTTAAACACTCTTTTTCTGAATGGCTAAATAGTTAATTGGATAGTGATTTTTAAATATTTTTTTTAATTAAAGCAAGGTTGAACAAGGTTTGGAAGTTCAGAATGTGAATAATTTCTCCTCAGTCTTTCAAGGAAAGCTTGTGTTTTAACAGCAGTGCTTGACAAAAATAAAGCATGAAAAGAAGCCACCGTTTTATGGTAAAAATTTGTAGCAGAGCAATTGAGGAACATTATGATAGACATAGGTACTCAGCTGATAACCTGCGGATTAACTTTTGTAATATTAGTTCTCTTGCCTCATGAGAACATATATGTCAGTATATGAGGGCTGAGGCATCTTGGTTGTGTGGTATAGTCAATCCCGTACCTTTGATTTAAATAGAGTAGGGGATTTCAATCTCTAGAGATATCTTTAAACCAGCATTAAATTTAAGTTATAAATTTATTTCAGACATAGTACTCTTTATTTGTCATGTGTATGTTAAGTAGCAGAATTAGATTTATTGTGTTTCCTACCATCCATCTTTTTAATTCTTCAGCTTAGCTTATGTAAATATATAGTCTAGATATCAGAAAAACATTAGTGTCTTCCTGAATGCCTGGTTGCTTTCTCAACTTTGAAGTAATGTAATAGCCTACTAATACTAAGCAGCTGGGAAAGAGCTCTCCTTGGGCATGGAAAGAGGTGCTCTGTGACATATCCTCCTCCTTATCTTGGAAAAATTGAGGTTTCACAATGACGAGAGGATTGGAGAAAGGTTCTCAGGCTGCGGTCTTATTTCAGTCTAAGCCATCACTGCTTTTTGCAATGCAGCCTTGTGGCAGAGGGTGTAATTCCTCCTGGTTTTGTTATCTTCCACTGTGCAAATTTTGAGGTCTAATTTAGATCTCTGTATGCTTAATGGTGTAATTGTAAAGCATCACCATTTTTGGTAGCACAACTATAGAAAGATCTAGCTTCTAGTAGCTTTGGAGCCCTTGTTCTCTTCTCTGATATGGAAATTCACACTGAGTGTTAAGAAGTAGGTAGGAGCATCTTGACCTAATCTGGCTTCATTTAAACACTTAGAAGAATTGCTGAATCTGTATTCTTTCAAAGATGTTTTTTCTGATATGCCTTGAGTAGAATGTAAGGACTATGTGATAGCTTCATCACCTGTCCTTTGTCATCTATATGCTGCTGTGTTTAGAAACCATAGCATAAGCTGTTTATTCAACAGGAAATACCTGTTATTACCCAAAATCTGACTGTCTATACTCTGGTGGTATATCATTTCACCTGTGGCTCTAGCACTGCTGGTTATTCTGCATTTGATATTGACTTTGATTTGATGCCTAGTATGAGACCAGGGTACTATGGTACTAGTGCAGAGAAGTGCAGAACCAGAAGCGTTTCACCTATCTGATGTAGTTGCTATGCTCAGATCTTCTAACCAAAAGAGTAGATGGGAATGTCAGCTTTCAACTTCATCCGAAGTGTGGGTAGCACATACTGGAAAAGTTTGAGTTTCTGTTCTTTTTCTACATTTTTACATACAGTTAAGTTCTTGAACACTTGTAGTTGATATTATCATCAGTTATTCATGCATATATGACCCAGATAGGTTGTAGTAAAAATGCCTTGAGTTCAAATGTTTTACCTAGCAGGTGCTGTAGAGTCATTGTAGAGCTGAAAGGAATGGTATCCTCATATTTGGAAATGCCGCCTAGTAAACTTAGTAGCTAAGTTTGTGCCTGCTCCCACCTGATCAAGACTGTGGTGTTTGAAGAACAGTGTAAAGAAACTTTTATTTCTTCTGCCTGTAGTGTGCATGGATTTAAAAAAAAAAAGTAAATCATCGTGTGCTATTAGCTGCCCCTTTCTATAAAATCTCAAAAGCCCTTTGGCTGTGTAACCTGAAAAAGCTCTCTTATTCAGGCACAAGTCTCAGTAGGGGTTTCAAGGGAGAATCATTACACAATGATAATTTTTACAAACTTTGTTTACCCTATTACCTTCACAGATGTAAACAACGTTAAGCCAGCAATAAGTTCAGTCCCTGGTTTATCTTTGGCCTTCTTTTGTGGCTTTTATTACTCTGCAACAAAAGCACATTCTATATTCATAAAGAGAAGAATAGTAAAGTTAAATTTGTCAAACTCTCTCTTTTCCCTTAGGGAACTCCTCGAGTTCGAATCCTATCCAATGGACGATACCTGCAGATCAATAATGCTGACCTCAGTGATACAGGAAGCTATACATGTGTAGCAAGCAATATCGCAGGAAAAGTGACCAGGGAGTTCGTGCTAACAGTACATGGTAAAATCATGGATCCAGTCTTGTGCATTTTGATCTTTGCATGGTATTTCTGCAGGAGTTAATACAGCAAGAAAGAAGCATTAATAGTCCTTTTCTAACCAACCGTTGGCCACTTAGGCTGAGTCTGAACTGTGGCACCATGTGTATTACCTTGTGTGTGCCACCGTCTGAGTCCACAGTTGTCCCCCACACTAAAGGACATGTTGGGGACTCACCATGGCTCACTGGTGGTCCATCTGTTTGTGCTACCTGCTAATGAAGGGTGCTCTGCATCTAGCCATCATTCTGATAAATAGTCAGGATATACCCAGAATGAATGCCCAGATGCAGGACTGAGAAATATTCTTGAATAAATTCAGAGAAGAATTGGACAAATATTCTTGGACAAATTCAGAGAACTTCAAGTTCTCTGAAAGAAGAACTTGGCTAGCACCTAGGGGACTAGGTTTCATAGCTGGCTTGGCCACCAGTTTTGCAAGTTACTTGAAAACTGTGGCTTCTTCTCTGCACCTGTGAGCTGGAGATAGTAAGAAGATAAGGCTTGAAGGGTTCGATGCATCTAGATGCTTGTCCTGTATTACCATAGGCCTGAGTTTCATTTTAAACCTGTGTATTTTCTCACCTCTAGTCTAATGAGAGACTATCCTATTCTCGCACTTGGGTGATGATATGAAACTTTTTTCCTATTTCTGTTCACTTCATAGCCCAGTCATATGTACCTGCATTACATTGTGCCCCTTAATGACTGTTCTTACTGGTCCAGTTAAAATACTTTTTCTCCTTAATTTAAAATAAGGAAGAAAGTATATCACCACAGCCTTATTTTGCTGAACCAAATATGCTGAGCGCTTTTACTGTTTTAGCTGTATGATATCCTTTGAAGTAATTTGCAAAGATCTTTAGAATGCATTTCAGACAAACTTTGTTTTTCATTCCTTGCTGCATCATGGCAATTATGGTGCACTACACAAAACGGTAAGAAACTTGTTTTTGTCTTTGCAGTGATCCCCATACCTGCTACTACATCTATTTTCATGTGTTAGGGTCAATCATTGCAGCACGAAGTTTTTTTCTTTAGATAATGAGCAATTTTTGCCTTTACAGTGGCTCCTACAATCCGAAGCAGTCCTCAGACTGCTGTTGTGCATATAAATGCTTCTGCCATTCTGGAGTGTGTTGCAGAAGGAGTACCAACCCCAAGAATTACATGGAGGAAGGATGGGGCTATTTTTACTGTAAACAATACAAGGTATTGTCCAGAAATCAGCATAAATATTATTAATTGGTTTTAGAATGTATTAACTACAGAAAGATTCACTAGACATCTGTGACTTGTACATTAGTTTTGTTTTCACAAATTAGAACTAATATTTGTACTATGAGCTCAAATAGACACAAATGTGGAAAATATGGTGATAGAAGCAGTAATATAAAGAGGTTTCATCCGTTTATTGCTAAGCAGGAAAAAAAACTTCTTTGACAACCAAATATAATAATAATTCTTGACACTGAAGATTTTGAACAGTAAATGTGAAAAATTTTATTATTGTTGTTGTTATTATTATTACTACTATTATTATTATATGGAGTTTTAGGATGAAGCCAAGCAATTTCATGCAGACTGAAGCTACTTGAATGTGAACTGTAGCTTCTAATATATAAAACTTTCTATATCTGTTGCAGTATCAACTGTCATTATAGTGAATAGTTTCCATCTTCTGATTGTTCTACAGGGAAGTAGTTGGGATTTTCTAGAACTGAGCAAATGCTAAAGAATTCATATATATTTCAAAGAAAAAAGAAGTACAATCATTAATCAGGCATTTTTTTAAGGCTAAATGAGAAACCATAAAGAAGGTCATTTGGATATTTTCTGCAAATCTGGCATCATTTATATGGAATCACTATGTCAGTTAAATTTCATAATTTCTCTGGAAAATAGATGTGCTGGGAAAAATGAAGTCAGAATAAGTGCAATAACTGAGAAAACTCTATATGTCCGAATTAAGACACCACGTGTCTAGGCTATTTGTTGTGTGCACACAGTCATGTTTTCCCTCTGCACTACCAAGATAACCTATGGTTCTGTTGATTGGATAGTAGAAAAAAAATATATGGTTTTATTTCAGATATTCCATGTTAGAGGATGGATCTCTACACATCCACTCAGCACATGTTACTGACACAGGAAGATATGTGTGTATGGCAACCAATACAGCTGGCACTGAACGCAAACGGATTGATCTGCAAGTTCTTGGTAGAAGTTTTGGGTTTAGATATGTATATGTGCTTGAAGTCCAGTTACATCATTGTCCTTGTTCTGCCAGATCATATTTGAAGTTTAGCCCCTTTATAGCTGCTGTGGTTAAAAAAATAAAAAAAAAAAGACATGTGCGGCCATAGGAATACAACCCAAATGTTCATGAAAAGAAAATATTTACTCCTTGTGCACTAGAAATAGAAAGACTTGACACATCCCATGCTGTATGTTTAGGAAGTTTACTACTATCACTCTTTATAAAAATCAAGCAAATGTATTTGGCAGTTCAGCTCTCTATATATAGGTATGAGAGGGGTCTGTGGGTATACATATAGAATTATTCTGAATAATTAGGCTTTGTTTGTCCTTAGTTCCTCCGACTATTGCTCCTGGACACACGAATATTACAGTTACTGTAAATGTGCAGACCATTTTGCCTTGTGAAACCACTGGAATTCCAAGACCAGAAATTAGCTGGAAAAAGAATGGGCATCTGCTTAGTGTTGACCAGAACCAGAATACTTACAGGTGAGAGATGTTTTCTTTTCACTATGGGTTTAAAGTTTTCAGGGATGATTTTGACACTTTAAAAATCTAGCCATTCTTCAATGTAATCTTACATAACCAGCAAAGTCAGTGGTCTGATTACGTGAGAAGAAATATTTCAATATCTTTTACTTTCTTCTCTTTTCTTTGTTCAGACTTCTATCTTCAGGTTCCTTAGTAATCATTTCTCCCACTGTGGATGACACTGCTGTCTATGAGTGCTCTGTGTCAAATGATGCAGGAGAAGATCAAAGAGCAGTTGAGCTCACTGTTCAAGGTAGAGGGGATATTGCTGTTACACCTCTATGGCATCCAGAATTTCTTTGGGGCATTTCAATGCTGAGATGAAATTTTCATAGCATTCTCTCCTGATACTGATATCATAAGTCTCTAGTATTCCCAAGAAATAGAAGTTATTTTCGAGAATTCATAAAAATGAAAATGGGCAAGTAACCTTTACACTGATCTTCATTTTTAGTGCCCCCATCCATAGCAGATGAAGCCACAGACCTTTTGATGACAAAGCTATCTCCAGTAGTGATTTCCTGCACTGCATCAGGGGTTCCTGTCCCCTCAGTTCAGTGGACCAAAAATGGCATAAAGTTGCCTCCCAGAGGAGATGGCTACAGAATTCTCTCTTCAGGTACTGTGAGTGGCTGGAGCTCAGCTACAGAAAATTAGTGAAAGGGTGCAGTAGTGCACATCTAGAAATAATGAATTAAAGAAATGCAAACAATCCCTCTCCAATTTCTTAGAATAAAAATGCAGACCTCTTAAGATGGATGCTGTATTCACAGTGAAACTCTCCTGTGGGATACTGCTGTATGTTGTAATACACCCTCTTTGCTGCAGGTGCAATTGAAATACCTGCTGCTCAGCTAGCACATGCGGGACGGTACACCTGTGTGGCCCGGAATGCAGCTGGCTCAGCTCACAGACATGTTACTCTTCACATTCAGGGTAAGATGGGAAGCTGAAGAGAAAATGCATTCTGTAAGGAAATGCTGCCCATTTAGCACATACATATGCTGCAGAATAATGATGAGGCCAGAATGGACTGTCACAAATAGTGTCTTGCTCAGCCAAATTGTCTTGTAGATGCAGTGATTCTTCGCAAAGTCACTACTCTGCATGTTACAACTCTGGTACCTTGGATAGAGTCTCCCAGTCCATGCTGTGCTATTTTATTTTTGTAAGATTTTTGTTTCTTTGCTTTTTGGTAAGTTAAAATGTATCTGTGATGGCAAATTGCAAGAAGTAAGGCTGTATTATATACCTTCTCAGACTCTCAGATTATGCAATTTTAGTATCTCCTGAATTTTCCTTTTAATTTCATTCCACAGAGCCACCAGTTATCCAAACCCAGCCAGGTGCACTGGATGTCATTGTGAACAATCCCATTCTGCTACCATGTGAAGCGGCAGGTACACCTCGACCCATAATAACATGGCAAAAGGAGGGCATCAATATAATCACAACAGGTAACCTCTTAACTTCAGCCTACTTGCTGTAACTCAGAACCTTGTTTTCTCTTTTCTGAGTGTTCAAACTTAGATATAAGGAACCTATTCATTTAAAAACAAATCAAGAAAAACAACCCAAAAATTTCATACTGTGCTTGTATTTGTTTTAGGAAACAGTTATAGGGTTCTTCCAAGTGGCAGTTTACAGATTGCAAAGTCAACTATTGAAGATGCTGGCACTTACATGTGTGTTGCTCAAAATCCAGCTGGCACTGCTCTGGGGAAGGTCAAACTGAAAGTTCAAGGTAAACCATCTTTTAAATTCTTGTAGTGATTTACAAACAAGAAATCTGTGTATGCTTTCTGTTAGTCGAAGCACAATTCTGAGCAATAGAAATGGACTTAATGCTTTCCTATCTGATGACACTGAATAAAGCCCAGGAGGCTTATTCCCCTTTAGTTGTCCGTCTACTTTAGGATCAAGATATTCTTTTAGGATTATTTTCACTAAGAACTGAAGCATTCCATGCTTCTTACAACATCTAAGTTTTTTAAAAATTTTCCTTTTTCTTTTCAGTTCCTCCTGTTATTAAGCCCCACCTCAAGGAATATATTGTTCCTGTTGATCAATCTGTCACTCTGCAGTGTGAAGCTGAAGGCTACCCTGCGCCAGAGATCAGTTGGCATAAAGATGGACAGCAAATAACAGAGTCCATTAGAAGAAGAATTCTTAGTTCTGGTGCTCTTCAGATTGTGTTTGTACAGCCTGGTGACACTGGCCTTTACACATGCATAGCGGCAAACCTGGCAGGGTCCAGCACTTCTAGCATGGAGCTCACTGTACACAGTAAGTGGGACTGTATGGAAACATCATGCATTATCACAGCATAAACCTACAGAGGGTAAGGAGCTAGGATGTAAGGGAGAAGCTCAGGAGAATTGTACTACTTAAAGGGTGAGTTTTACTGGGTTATAGTTGCTTGAATTTAGGAAGAACTTTATATTTCTCTCAGTTTATACTTCTGTTACAAGTGGTTCACACATTTCTCCATTTTCCTTAATGGTGGTCATTGATACGGACTAAAAACAATAAAGAAGATCCAGACAATGGTTTCAGGTATTCAGTGCAGTATAGTATGCTTTTACAGTAGTGCTTGGATAATACATAACAATAAATCTTTTTAATATACCTTCTCATAGTTCCACCCAAGATTCGCAGGACGGATGCTCAGTACACAGTCACAGAGGACTCCCAGGCTGTTCTATCCTGTGTGGCTGATGGGATTCCAACACCAACAATAAACTGGAAGAAGGACAATACACTTTTAACAGAGACAGTCGGAAAATATCGGGCTGTGCCAGATGGAGACCTCATTTTGGACAGTGTTGTTGTAAGTTTCCTGAATCTAAGCTATGCCTCAACAGGTTTGGCAATAGTAAGACTCTGTTTCTCTTCCTGTACACCCACTTTTGGATTAATCTCTGTTTTATTTTTTTTCTTGTTCTTAATGTTTCAAAGTAAACGTTTAATTTTCCACTGTAGAGTAAAATCTGTGAAGAAATTATAGTGATAAGGAAGGGCAGAAAGAAGATCATCTTTCAATTTTAGAGGAAGTGAAAGAGTTCAGATGAGCATTTCTGCTGAATGCTTGTTCCAAACCTTTTGAGATTCTCTTATTGTTACAAGTGGTAGCATTGTGTAGGATATATCATAGTTGAAATTTCCCCAACGTGCTTTCTTTCAGCCTGAAGATTCTGGCAGTTACACTTGTATTGCGAACAATGCTGCTGGAGAAGACACACACACTGTCACCCTGATAGTTCATGTACTTCCAGCTTTTACTGAACTGCCTGCAGATGTAGCTTTGACTAAAGGAGAACAGCTCAGACTAACTTGCAAAGCAACTGGGATACCTGTACCCAATATAACATGGACCTTTAACAATAACATCATTGCAGGTGGGTGACAAAGGGTTTTACCGGCCATTCCACTCTGCAGTTGTTTTCCCCCACGCAGCATTTCAATTGTTTTAGGATAAGGAAGAAAAATAATCTAGAGGGAACAAACTTGACAGGCAATGATCGTGTGAGGAATATCTTCAGTATCGTGCAATCATGTAATTAAATTGCATTTGAGACAAAGCTGTAAGGAAGATAATGAAGAAAGTGTTCCTCCTCTGTAACCGATCATGTAACATGTTAAGAACATTCTGTATCTGATGATATTTATTCAGCATCCAACAACTAATACCATTTCTGTTAAATTTGAAGAAAACCTCAGCAGTTCATAGAATGCAGATGCCCAAAACTTGAAATTAAGGGAAAACTTACATGCATACAGGCATGTGGGTAAATGTCATAGCAGTGACATTTCTGTGCATTTTTGAGGTGTCTCAGAATTGAAATGGCACAATGCCATTGAGCCGTGTTGCTGAATAGCACTGTAATTCAAACAGTCTTACAACATACCAGTCACTGAAATGTACACATTTAAAATCCTTGGAGTAACCCTTTGCTGTGTATTCTCCCTTCAGCACAATATGATGATGTAAATGGACAAAGTGAACTTGTTATCGAAAGAGTGTCTAAAGATGACTCTGGTACCTATGTCTGCACAGCAGAAAACACAGTTGGCTCAATCAAAGCTATTGGTTTTGTGTATGTCAAAGGTATGTAAAATATCAGTAGTTGTGGTCACTGTTAGACAGTTTCACACAGCGATCTGTTTTGATAGTAGAATCATAGAATGGTTTGGGTTGGAAGGGACCTTAAAGATCATCTAGTTCCACACTCCTACAGGTATATGGGACATCTTCCACTACAGGGCAGGGGCACTTTCCACTAGACCAGGTTGCTCAAAGCTCCATCCAACCTGGCCTTGAATACTTCCAGGGAGGGGGCATTCACAACCTCTCTTGGCAACATGTACCATTCTTGCCACCCTCACAGTAAAGAACTTCTTCCTAACAGCTAATCTAAATTTATCCTCTTTCAGTTTAAAACCATTAGTCCTAGTATTTGGTACCTTGTCTATGGCTAAATGGGAAAAATTGAAACAGTTTGAAATTCATACTTCAGAAAGTCAGAGATGAATGATCCCTACCAGCAATACTATTAAGGGCATTTTATTTTGACTCTGCTACTTATTTGCCATTACTTGTTTTCTCAGAGCCTCCAGTTTTCAAAGGGGATTACCACTCTAGCCGAATTGAGCCCTTGGGAGGCAATGCTATGTTGAATTGTGAAGTCAGAGGAGATCCACCTCCAACCATCCAGTGGAGCAAAAAAGGAGTTAGCATAAAGATTAGCAATAGGATCCGACAGCTTAACAATGGTTCTCTCGCTATCTACGGCACTGTAGTGAGTCACTGGTCTGTTACAATGTGTTTCTGCCTTTTACTTGATTAATAAAGGTATTCCAGATCATGTTATTTTGAAAGTCTGAGGCTTGATGTTTAATGCACTTTTGCTTTTACCTTTAACAAATGTTGTTTGAATTCAGACTAGAATTAGACTCAAATTATTCTGTTAAAAAAACCCCAAGGGGCTATCATTTTCTTGAATTGTCAGAAGGATTGAATCTACATATTAATCATTGGTGTGTGAAATTGTACCCAACTAAATGGGACTTTTACTTTTGACCTTAAAAGAGCCTGGGTTCTACAACAGGTCAGCTGAAAATCGGTTGTGTTCTCCATGTCGTATCTTTTGGCATCTAAATTCCTAATATAAATTGCAAGACATGTTGTTTTCCCCATAAACTCATGTCTGCAGTTTGAAATAGAGTGAAAAACAACAGGCATGGACACCTTCCACTAGATCAGGTTGCTCAAAGCTCCATCCAACCTAGCCTTGAATACTTCCAGAGAGGGGACATCCACAACTTCTCTTGGCAACATGTGCCAGTCTTGCCACCCTCACAGTAAATAATTTCTTCCTAATACCCAATCTAACAAGAACAGATCCCATTAGATTCTTTGTTACACACTCATTTAAATGTCATTTAAACAGCAACTTGAGTTTTCATTAAAAAAAAAAAAAAAAAAAATCCTCAGCATTAAGGAGTTGAAGGAAATAAAAAATGAAATAATAAAAATAATCCACACTATTAACTTAATAAAAAAGGCAAAATCTTGAGATACTCTAGAACCTAAGAACATTCCTCTCAAGATCCAGGGCATGCCAGATTGCGTTGCAGAAAATTCACTTACAGGATGTGCACTGTAAACAGAAACCATCATTACACAAACATGTTGAGTGTTTGTTTTCTGTTCTTTAGAATGAAGATGCTGGTGACTACAAGTGTGTGGCTACCAACGATGCTGGTGTGGTGGAACGCAGTCTGATGCTAACGCTTCAGAGTAAGACTCAGAGTGATAAGTTTAATTTCACTAGATTGGAGCGATACCCACCTTTGGATAGGTGGATGCAGCTCCCATTCAAGTTTTGAAGGTTGGGCACTGCACTGTCGGTTAAGATTCATCTCATCTTTCATCATTAATATGTTTAGAGTCTAGTTTAAGCCAGTGATTGAGGTCAAAGAAGAGAAGCATGTAGAGGATGGTTCAACCTCATCTTAGAAACCACCTTAGAGTAGGGTGAAACACCTTCTGAAAGGGCCTGTTTCTCTTAGTTGACTAGAGAGGATGACTATAGGACTGGATAAATTAGACTTTTAACTTTCAAATTAAGAAAGTTACATGACATGAATCTCAGCTTTCACTGTCAATATTTTATTTCTGGCAGAAAGAATATTTTAGAATTATTTTTTCACCAGTGGTAGAATTTCTGAACATCCCTTTTCTATTGTAACCTCAAGCATTGTTGATCTGTTACTTATGTCTCAGCGTCTCTGGACATAATTAAGTGCATCTTCCTACAGGTTTTATGAAAAGCAACACATTTAGCAATAAAGATGACTGTATATGCTCATATAGTCGGGCCTCAACCACAGCTTTGGTCCTCAGATTCCTTCATATTAAGAATAGCCTGTTACCATCATTTTTACTTGCATATATTTTGACAGTGAAAGATCAACAATAATCATTTTAGCTAAAGTAAACTGACATCAGATTTTTTTGCCCTCATTCTGACCAGAACTTCAATATTCATTACAACAACAACAAAGAGTAACCACGTGCTATTGCCTAAAGAAGCCCTCCTCTTTCAGGTCCTCCAGTCATCACTGTTGAACCTGTAGAGACAGTTATAGAAGCCGGTGCCACAGCAATGCTGAACTGCCAGGCAAATGGGGAGCCTTCTCCAATCATCAAATGGTCGCGCCAAGGCCACCCAGTTGTGAGCAATGAGAGAGTGACTGTCCTGTCCAATGGCTCCTTGCGTATTGTTGCAGCAGAGAAGGAAGATACTTCTGAATATGACTGTGTAGCAAGGAATCTAATGGGATCTGTTCTTGTTAGAGTACCACTGACTGTCCAGGGTAGGTGCACAAAATATGAAATCATAGACTGGTTTGTGTTGGAAGGGACCTTAAAGATCACCTATTTCCAAACTGCTGCCATTGGGCAGGGTCACCTTCCACTAGACCAGTTTGCTTCAAGCCCCGTCCAACCTGGCCTTGCACGCTCCCAGGGGTGGGGCATCCACAGTTTCCTTGGGCAACCTGTTCCAATGTCTCACCACCCTCACATTAAAGAATTTCTTCCTAATATCTGATCTAAATACACCCTCTTTCATCTTAAAGCCATTCCCCCTTGCCCGATCACTACATGCTCTTATAAAAAGTCCCTCTTGAGGATAGGATAGTGACTGCCAAACTGGTAGATTACAGCATTAATTGAGATAATATATGATCAAGATTTTATCTTATCCATATTCTATGGATATTTAATCTTACCTTTCATATAAGCATGAAAGATATGTTAAGCCTAGTCTGAGATGTCAGTGGGGTTTTGTTTCATGAAAATTTGTTCCATTATATTCATCCAGCTGTGTGAGACTGATGAGCATGGAGTGAGACATAAATAATAATGAAAGAATCTTGAGCTAGATACCATCCTCAGAACACATAGCATAACTTCATAGTCCCCCCCAAAAAAACCCTTTATGAGCATAAGCAATAACTATTTCAGAGCCGCTGAAGTATTCTCCAGAACTGTAGTAAGATATTTCTGTAGTTATGAAGATGGGAAGTGAGTTGGATTTCCAAGTAATGGTTTATGAAGTGTACTTTTCATTTTGCTCTATCCATCTAAGAGAGTTATAAGCACAAGCACGATACAGAGTATCATTTTCCCATTGCAGTGCATGGTGGATTTTCCAATTGGCTTGAATGGCGAGCTTGCAGTGTAACTTGTGGTCAAGGTGTTCAGGAGCGAGTCCGTCAATGCAACAACCCTCTTCCAGCAAATGGTGGGAAGAGGTGTGAGGGGCCTGATACAGACGTACGCAGCTGCCACAACAAGCCATGTCCAGGTATTTGTTTAGTGAATTGATACTTTTAATGTGCCTTATGTTAAGTGCCCTAATAGTGAACCATTATCACCACAGATCTTCATGACAGGTTAATTTTTCTAAGAAGTTGGAATTAATTTTTTCTTTTGTGGAAAGGAAGAGGAAATGTCAATAAATAATGGAGAAATAATTTTTAATTAAAACTGTGGGGGTTTCTGTTTCTTAGTGGATGGCAACTGGTCGGAGTGGGGGCTATGGGAAGAGTGTTCAAAGAGCTGTGGACAAGGTAACAGGACCAGAACCAGAACCTGCAGTAACCCACCAACTCAGCATGGCGGGAAGCCCTGTGATGGCAGTGCTGTGGATTCAGTCATGTGTAATATTAGGCCTTGCCCAGGTAAGAGAAGAGTGGTTTAAAAGTAGCTGCACAAGGGGCTTCCCATATAGATTTCTTTCTTTTTTTTCTCCAAACCCAAATTCTTACAGCTTATTCAAAATTATTAAATTATAAAAGAATTAAGCTCCCCCCTTTTTTTTTTTTTGTTTGGTTTGGTTTGGTTTTTTTGTTTTACCATTGTTTGTAATTTATTGAATGGCACTAGTTCTTGGAAACAGAAGTCGCAAAAGTAAGCGCAAGGAGTATTCTCAGCATTTCCCCTCTTCCCCCAAAAAAAAGTTGATTTTTTTTTGTTTTGTTGTTTTCCAGTACTTGTTACCCATGTTCTCACAGAGTAAACTCATGACCCTGAACATATTCTGCAAAGCCAGTTAAAATGAAAAAAAAAACCAAACCCCACCCAAACAACTATTAAAAAACCATGTAAATCATGCTAGTTTAAGACATTATCTGTGTGTTTCCCCCTGTTGCTTTAATTTTCAGCCACATTTTTCTCCTAACTAGCTGAATATTCACGTTTCTTTCCTGTCTTGATTTTTCCTGGCTCTGCTACCACCACGATGCCAAATGTCCATCCATCAGCCTAAGATTCATTTCTCTAGATCTTGCCTCCCGCTAACTGGTAGTCACTGAAGCTGTGTGCCAGTTTTTAGCTAGCATGGCCCTTCCCCTGCTGAGACCTTCAGCCTAGCACAGGACAGTCAGAGTCAGGTAACTTATGAAAACACTGGATTTGATCAAGTATTCAAGATCAAGGCAATGGCCTTTTCAAGGCCTTATTCAGGGTATTTCACTTTATTGATATTAAACAGCACAGCTTTTTGCCTTAGGCTGTGAAGCTGTAATTTCAAGTTAAAGCAGCTGTATAGTTTCAACAGTTTTATAGCCATGCTGCCTTTTTCAGTTGATGGTGAGTGGAGCTCCTGGCTGCCATGGGGTCCTTGCAGTGCTACTTGTGGGAAAGGTACTCAGACACGACTGAGGCTCTGCAGTAACCCTCCTCCTTCACACGATGGATCATACTGTGAGGGATCTGATGCACAGATGCAGGTTTGCAGCAAGAGACGCTGCCCAGGTAAGATGTGTCGGACACAAAGGGAACAATGAGAAACTTGTAATTACCTCTCCAAATTCTACTGAATTTATATTGAAAGCTTTCCAGTTCTGAAAGTGCAGTCCCTGAAAAAGTTCCATTTAAGCCTTTTATTTTCGCTGGTCCCTGCCACTATCTTTAGCATCCCACTATAGACCTAACATATGGGATTTCTTCCCCTGTCCTTGTCTCTCTTCCCTTACCCTGTGACTGTGCAAAAGCTGCATTTTAAAACCTTGGCAGTTAAATTACAGGTTTCCTAAACATTTATTTTTAAAAATTTTCCTAGGTTCTGTTATTCATTTATCCTGTTCTTCCACTTTTCAACGAGTCCTTCGTGACCAAATAGAAAAACTCATAGTTTTGAAATACAACATCTGTATTTGGCCGCAGGGATAATGAGAGGGAAATTTCATTAAGTGGAATGCACAGCAGTTCAGACTAGATCCTTCTGGCTTCGTGCTCCATTTTGCACATTCCAGATCCTATGCCGAGTCCCCACTATCAACGGGTAGAAGAGAATACTGACCTTGTGGTAGTCAAGCAACTGAGGGTTTGATGTTGCACATTTACCCTGCTCCACATGTTGCTGCTTGAGGGATGTTACTGCTTACAGCTAGTTTGCGACTAATTGGCCTGTTCTCAGCCAACAACTCAAGTGCTCACACAGATGTAGCTGTAACAGTTTGTGCCACCATGTTTTGGGAGATCAAAGACCCTACTACTCAGCTGCTTAGACCTGACTTATGAGAGACAATTTAGTAATAAGCCCTACAAACAGCTGAGCCAGTAGATGAAAGGTTGGTTAGGAAGGAGAAGGGTTACATCTTAAGACAGTGCAGCTGCAACCAGACAAGGGTGCACAAGTGAAGGCTGGGACTTTGGGGTAACACTTGTGCCAGCCCAGTGTGGTAATTTCAGGTACTACTTTGTATATGGTTCAGCTTGCTTACAGATACCTAAAAATGGGAGAGTGTCTAAGTTTGAGGGCTGAGTGATCCCTGACCATGATTCTGGTCAGGCTTATAGGTTATTCAAAAGACAGGTCATACCTTTCTCCAGCTTTACTCCTGGAAATCCTTCTGTAGCTGAGATGTTCTAGAAAGAGAGTCAGTAACATCCTACATCAGTTTTACCCTGATGTAGCTCTGATTTACTTTGTTATTTCTAATGTCGGAGGCACTAACTGTACCGTGCTATGCCTTTCTTACCAGTGGATGGGAAGTGGGCCACGTGGAGCAGCTGGAGTGCCTGCACCGTGTCCTGTGGAGGAGGCAGCAGGCAGAGAACGCGCCACTGCTCAGACCCAGCCCCACAGTTTGGGGGCCACAAATGTGAAGGAAATGACATACAAATTGATTTTTGCAACAGTGATCTTTGTCCGAGTAAGTGCTTTGGATTAGGCTGCTTATCCGCTCACTGGGTTTATATGTGTGCATGAGAGGAACAAAGCCCTCCACAAATCACAAACTCCCACAAAAATCAGGAGGGTCTGAACACAGGCAAGCGGTATTAGCTACCTGGCAAGAGTGAAAGCATCTCCTCATTACTTAGTATGACTGGGACACTTCAAACTTAACTATTAGGAGGACAACAAGTAGCTGCTGGCCCATAAGGTCCTGCTAGACTGTCAGATGTTGCGCACCTCTCTAAAGTGACAACTCTCTGGTCAGAAAGTACTGCAAAGTGAATTTCTTTGTATCTCACAGTAGAATGTAGTGACTCAGTTAATAATATATGCTGCACACTTTCCTACAAACAACGATGTTCTGGAGTTACTCTGAGAAATCACTGACTGCTGGACAAGGTAACTTTCTTAGATCTTTAACCTCTTTTATTTTTATTTTGGGAAAATATATGAACAAGTTACTCTTCAATAGCAATATTTTCCTAGCTTGACTGTCTGATTTTAAGTATCTGTTGTTAAGAGGAAGACAGATAAAATCTGACATATTTTTACAGTTCATGGAAACTGGGGCCCATGGAGTAGCTGGGGAACTTGTAGTCGAACATGCAATGGAGGCCAGATGAGGCGATATCGGACCTGTGACAACCCTCGCCCTGCCAGTGGTGGAAGGGCATGTGCAGGGGCTGACATGCAGATCCAGAGGTGCAGCACTGAACTGTGCCCCGGTGAGTACTCGGACTAAAAGAGACATCAAACACAGCTTTCACTGGAAGACTTCAGGGTATACGTAACATAAGTGAGATTTTCATATTGTGGAAGAAATATAGAACATTGTGTAATTACTTACAATTTCATGCAATATAATAATCCACTCTCACTTTTTTTTCTTTAAATGACTGTCATCTTACAAGGATTTCCCCCTTCGTGTGTTAGATGTTCCCAAAATGAGGTAGAACTAATAAAAACAGGAAATAGCGTATGAAAATCTCTCCTACATCTAGTTATTCTACTTTTTACAGTAAATACAGTTAATGAGGCTCCCAGTGAACTCTATTAATGTATTCCAGAGCAGAGAAAAATGTTAAGTTCAAATGCTTTAAACAAAATGACAATCAAAGCAGTTAATTGATTTATTGACAATACATAACTAAGGGGCAGTTGGTGAACTTACACATTCAGGATCAGTATCAGCAATACAGAAGATAAACTGCAATGCTAGAGACTTACTAAATGCCTACAAATTTCTAAACACCCTGCTATAACTCTCCCCAAAAGGATTATTATTGTATTATTTTTAATTCTGATATAATGATTTTTTAAATTATTAAATCCCTGATCCATCTGTTTGTTGTTCTGATGTTCTTCAAGTGGCTCAATTCTTGGGTATGTGAGCATCTACATACCTTTACAACCAGGTTCTCCAACCAGGCAGTGGTACCTTGCCACAATGCAGCAGCCCAGATGGGTTTACCATAAACCAGTACTACAAAAAACAACAAAATTATAACCTTAGTCCAAGCCACGTGAAGGATAAACATCACAGGGATGTTTTAACACACTCCGGTGAGAGCTATCATTATCTCAGCCCTTTGTGCCCCATGTTGCGTGCCAAAAAGACTGTTGTGGTTTAACACCAGCCTGCAACTAAAAGTACTATGCAACCACTCATTCACTCCTTCCCCACCCCTGGTGGGATGGGGAGGAGAACTGGATTTAAAAAAAAAAAAAATGGTAAAAGTTGTAGGTTAAGAACAGTTTAATAATTGAAATAAAATAAAATATATCAATTTTTATAATAAAAGGAAATGGAGAGAGGCAAATAAAACTCAATAAAAACAAGTGGTGCATGTTACAGCTGCTCACCACCCACTATGGGATACCCAGCCCAAATGGAGCAGCAATCGGTCCCTTATGGGTAACTCCCCCCAGTTTATATAGTGGGCATGATGTGCTGTGGTATGGAATACCCGTTTGGCTAGTTTGGGTCAGGTGTCCTGTCTTTTGTGCCTCTCCTAGCTGGCAGAGTATGAGAGTGTGAACAAAGTCCTTGATTTTAGCACATCCTTGACGTAGCACATCCTGCTAAGTACCAGATACTTAGCAACAACTAAAACATTGGTGTGTTATCAGCATTGTTCTCAGACTAAAGCCAAAACACAGCACTGCACCAGCTACTAGAAAGAAAATTAACTCTATCCCATCTGAAACCAGGACACTGAGGAGAGAATTGTTCCTACCCATCCTACCCATTAAGGTGTTTTGGTCATCTTTAACACATTGATTCAATCAAGAAGGAATACACTAAAGCATCACTGATGCAGCCTGAAACATTTAAAATAACAAGTTGCTTTCTTCATTCTTTATTTCTTCAGTGGATGGAAACTGGGGGCAGTGGCAAACATGGAGTCAATGCTCGGCTTCTTGTGGAGGAGGAGAGCAGACCCGAACACGCCTGTGCAGCAATCCAGCCCCATTAAACCGTGGACGTCCTTGTCTTGGAGACTCCTCCCAGATATCCAGGTGTAACACCCAAGCATGTCCTGGTGAGTTAATTTACAGCCTGCAAGAAATGAAATATTGTGTGGCACTCCTACTTTGACTGGTACTCTTCTGTACCAATTTGACAGATTTGATTGCACTCTTTTGGGCTTAAATCTCCCCTGCAACTTCAGCAGGAATTTTTTTTTTTTTTGTTAGCTTTTTACATAGCACTTGAGTATGTTGTTAAAAAATTGGTACTTCTCAGATGTGAATGTGTAAGGTGATTTCTGTGTTACTGTGAATCTCTGTATCAGATCACATATAGAGAGATACTGCTATTTGCAGGTTGTGAGCTTTACTGTTGCAAATAATGTAGTAACATATGCAGAAATATCCTTACTTCTTAAAATGCTGGACAACATTTCTTAATTTTCTCTCCCAGAAAATATCAGGCAGCAAAGTTTTCATATGGGCTTTTTTTTTTTTTCCTTCCTTCCACTCCTCCGTGGCACAGGTGGGCCTTCACATGCCAAAGGCAGCATCATTGGCAATATTAATGATATTGAATTTGGAATTGCTTTCCTGAATGCCACAGTAACAGACAGTCCTGGCTCTGAAACTAGGGTAATACAAGCAAAGATCACAAATGTCCCTCGGAGCCTTGGTAGGTTTTATTTTACTTTTTATCAATTTCGTTCCTTGAGCCAGGCTGAATTCTGTGCAATGTCAGTTTTTATCACTTAATTTCATTAAGTATCTCTGAAAAAACAAATCTGAACTTTTCACAGACAAGGAGTAAAAGAGAATCTTCAATGTTTACTTGTAGTACATTAGTATTTGTAAAATGATTCCTCTGGATATACCAATACATATTTTTTTTTCTCATTTGAATCTTCATGATTAGTCTAGTTTTAGGTCTTCATATTCAGCTCCTACCGATGTGGGCTGCTGGATGTTAGGAAAATAGCTCTCAAATGTTCTGTCACGTTGCTTTCAGGTCCAGCAATGAGAAAGCTCATTTCTATACTCAGCCCCGTTTATTGGACAACAGCGAAAGAAATTGGAGAAGCAATGAATGGGTTTACGCTCACTGATGCGGTCTTCAAGAGAGAAACTCAAGTGGAGTTTGCAACTGGTTAGTTGTCTGTGATATACCAGCTCTGTTTCCAGTAAGCTTGATAGATACTGCATTTCTTCAAAAATAGCACCTAACTATTGCTGAATTTTGAGTGTTGTGCTTACAGCAGTGTTTTCTGAATGACGTGGCTTAAATACAGCTTTTAGAGCTGTCATTTGAACATGATGGTTTTTATTACAGGCATGGTATGCCTTACAAAAATATGAGTATAAAATAACTGGCCGAGGGATCCCAATTCAGATCTGTGTGGCTAACATGAGCCTCTGGTTAGGATGTTTTATGAATCAACATGCTCTTAAAATTCATAGGTGAGATTCTGCGGATGACTCATATTGCCAGGGGTTTGGATTCAGATGGATCTTTGCTGCTGGATGTTGTTGTGAGCGGCCACGTGCTGCAGCTCCAGTCAGTAGCTGATGTTAACGTGAAGGTAAAGCTGCTAAAGACACCACCTCCTTCTCTCAACAATACGCTTCCTCCCTCTTCTACATTGAAGCAGTAGACACTGCTTTAGTCCTGAAAACTGTTATACTGTATGTAACTTCTTTTGTGCCTGGTTTAACTGACAGATGTTAACATTGTCTTTGAAAATAAGTTATCATCAGGAAGGTAGTATTGGTCACTCAAATTTTTTAGATGTCAGAAGGTGTGTTGAGAGGTGTCTTTAGGCCTCGTTACCATGTCAGGTGTTGCTTTTGGCAGAGCTATAAAGGTGTATCTTAAACCTCTCTGACTTTCTGGCTTCCTTGAGGAGGACACCAGCTCTTTTATACCATGGCACCTTAGTATAAAAGGTGCTGATGATTAGTTTGAAGCTACAATTATGCATATTGTGGCAGAGAAACATTGCTGTGGCTGATAAAGTTGCAAAGACAGAGGAGTAATAGATTCTGATTCAGATTACATCACAGGGTGTATGTGTTCTTATCATACATGTTGCTATGATAACGATGTGCTTCTTTCTCTACTATAGCATCAAAACTTTGTCTTGTGGAGATATCTGTTATGGCAAACAGTCCTATTATGCAATCCATCTGAAATATTGTACAGAATTTGCTTTTTCAAAGAATGACACTTCTCTATGAACTTTTCTCCGGAATGATTAGAGGGCAGTTTCCATGGTTGTATAACAAAAGATTATAATCTTTCTACTGGATTGCTCTGTGTATTGTTTCTAGGAGAGATTCTCTACTGCTGATAGTAAGATAGCTTCTGTCACTGACCTTGTACTCCTCAAAGAAAAATGGAGTTCAAAGGAACTTTTTTTGGTTTAGCATAAGACATGAAAAACATTTTGCTTATAATAATATGTGGTATTAAAGTTTTGGTTTAAAATCAGGTTCTCGATAACTGGATTTATTGTAAAAGAGAGAACATTCTTCGAAGTTGTATCTATAAAGATGGTAATTAGTCAGTGGTAGGTAACCAGTGAAAATACTTTAATGTATTAACCCTACAGTATAATAAATATACATTAAATTCATGATATTTTGATACACTGCAATATGTATTAAGTCCAATAGTTATAGTTTTTCCAGTGGCAGAATTTTTTCTGATTGTTTATTTAGCATGTTGTCAGCATCTGACTTAGAATATGAAAAAAATATTTAGACCTCAAAAGAATGTTACAGAACAGTAAGATCATTTTCAGGGTTGGTTTTTTTTTTTTAATGCTTTGCTGTGGCCCCCATCATCAGGACCCTCAGTACCACAGGCCGTTTCTTATTTAAAGAAATATACCAGATGCTGTTAAGAGTCAACAGTTAAAATAAAAGTAAAAAAAGTATGTGTTGTATGAAATATAATTTGTTCAGCTGTTAAGACCTTTTCTCGAAATACATCTCATATAATTTTAAAAATACAAAGACCACAGTGGTATTGGATGTACTCAGTGGCTAACACCTAAATCTTGCTGTTTCAGGATTACACAGAAGACTATATTCAAACTGGCCCTGGGCAACTGTATGCCCATTCTACTCGTCTCTTCACTGTAGATGCAGTTAGTGTTCCCTATACATGGAACCACACTATCACCTATGATTACACTAAAGGAAAGATGCCTTTCTTGGTGGAAACACTCCATGCCTCCTCTATTAAAACAGAGTACAACCCACTGGAAGAAACAGTGGCTTTTAAAATCCACGCTTCCATTGCAAAAGGTATGGTTCTAACCTTTCACAAAAATAAAACAGTGGAAAAAACAATATCCTGTCTTTGCAGATTCCATTACCTATATGCTCAGAAGGTCTTATGGCTTTGAAAGAGGAAATTCTGTGAAACTTGGGTAACTTTATTGTAGATCCTGGGATCGGCATGCCTTAGTAATATACCCATAGAATAATAGGTAAAAGTTGTTGCAGTTTGCACTTCACATGTAGTTCTCATTGATGAAGTATGTCTGCATTTGGCAACACTGCTAATAGCATCACCAGTAGCTTCAGATAATCAACCTAAAATATTTCCCTATTTCTCTGCATGTACCTTTCATTCTCTATAAGAAGAAAATTCAAAATTCAGCACAAAAATGGGCAAAATGTCCTAAGTCATTCCTCAGATTGAACTTCTCTGGAATCATTTGGCATATACAGAAAATATGATACTGAGCTTCAGCTTCAAAAATTTACTGGTACTTTATGGATATATTTTTTTAAGGGCAGATATGAATGGTGCACAGTTATACAGTGCTGTGTAGACACATGCTTATGTCTGTAAATCTGGTGAGTCTTAACACAGAGATGAGAAGCAAATAGCTCCATCATCTGCGTCTTAGCACTACTAACTAACTGCTGGCTTTTATTAACCTTAAGTGACCTTAATGAATGGGGCATTTATTTTTGTAAGTGGGTTTTCCTTTGAGAGGTCATAATTGGTTAACAGAAAGTCCTGTTAGATTTTTAAATACTATTTGGTCTTTTTTTTTTCACATAGTAGGAAAATAAATTAGGTTTGAAAGTAAATGAAATAGTGGGATTGCCTATCACAGTCTTTCTTTTCAATAACAGCATTCTAAATGAAGTAAAATAATGATTTTCCTACTTGCCAGTCTATGAATATATTGTGCAATTTGAAAACCATATGTATTTTTTTTTTTTCCATTTTAAAAAGAGGTCTGCTAAAAGGAAGTCTTCAGATCAAATTATACTCTGCATAAATCTGGCCAAGCCTTTATTGAACTTGCTTTTATTTCCTCCAACAATTAATATACTGCCTTTAAAAAAAAAAAAAATTATTTCATATTTCATGAATCAATTTTCAGGCAGCAAAATACATGTGATCCTTGGGCAGTATCTGTCAAAGTTTCCATTACAGTTCATACCACATGCCTGTGTTCTTCTACAGTGACCTCCCACAATCGATGACATGGTGATTTGTTTGATCTGTGTTAATTTCCCTCCTTTAATGTGAAGTGAAATGGAATGGTCTTTATTCTTTTAATAATGAGATTTTTATGGACGAACTTTGCAGGATGTATCAGGCTGGGATGAAATTTGCAGTCACTCTAAGGGACATCCATACACGCACTTGTTTAAGGTTTTTCAAAACCTATGTACTACTGACTTTCAGTGCCCAAATAGAACACTCACTTATAAATCTTTTATAAATAGCTGGGCTGCAATTAGTAATGTTAAAGCTGGGGGTTTTTTAAGTAATAAATTGGCCATATTTTCATCCACAAGTAACATGTTCTTCCTTTGCCATACAGGAGATCGTAGCAATCAGTGCCCTGCTGGGTTTGGTTTCGACTCAACTGGACCTTACTGTTCGGGTAATGACGTGACAAGGGTAGTGTGTAATCACAGATTCATAGAATGATCTGGGTTGGAAGGGACCTTTAAAGATTATCCAGTTCCAGCCCCCCTGCCATGGCCAGGGATGCCTTCTGCTAGATTGGATTGTTCAATGCCCTGTCTGACCTGAGCTTGAACACTTTCAATGATGGGGCATCCACAGCTTCTCTGGGCAATATGTTCTAGTGTCTTGCTATCCTCATAAAAAAAAAAAGAAACAATTATTTTTTATTTCCAATCTAAATCTACCCTCTTTAACCCATCTGTTCTGTTGAGATTCTTTGAAAAAGATTGTATCAAACTTTCATTTGACACAGTAGCGACCCAGTCCTGCAGAGCTAAAGCAAGATTCCAGCAAGCTGAGTTAGCATAGGTTTGGTAACTGTAAAAATGAGAGTGGAGAATGCACTTCTGAACCATTTCTGTGAATCTGCCCCATTACTGTATCTAGCTTTGCTCTGTTGGCTTTACCAGATGTATACCTCTTAGAAAGGTTTGTTTGGTATAGTTTCTTGTAAAGTCTTGTGAAGTCTCACTGGTTTTCCTTGTTCCAGATGAAGATGAATGTGCTGTGGGAAATCCTTGTTCCCATACCTGTCATAACACCATGGGATCTTACTACTGCTCCTGTCCAAAAGGCCTCACTATCTCTGCAGATGGTAGAACATGTCAGGGTAAGAGAAGCACTGCTGTGGACAGGCTGGATACAGAAAGCCCCATGGCACTTCAGTTGCTAGGGAAATGTTCTATTTGGGCTGGGCTATTTTCCTCATTATAAGAATAGAATTTATTGGTGGTATTCTAATTATTTAATATCTGAATATATTTGCAATCGAGTATTTCACAGTTGATCATGTTCAATACCCTGCTTTATCTGTGTTTCATTTTGACATAATGAGGTTTACAACTTGTTTTTAATTATAGATATTGATGAGTGTGCGTTAGGTGGACATACCTGCCATGCTGGCCAGGACTGTGAAAACATCATTGGTTCATATCGTTGCGTGGTTAGATGTGGGAATGGCTTTAGGAGGACAGCTGATGGATTTAGTTGCCAAGGTATGAAGATTGGTCTTTGACTGTTAGCTTTCATAAGCTGATAATGCTGTCTTTCACAGGAGTGAAAGTAACTTTTTAAAAGATGCATCCCCAAACACAGTGTCTATGAATCTTCCTTATGAAGATTGTGGGGTTTTGGTTTTAATTTCTTTTTGGTAGTTGTTTTGGTTTGCATTTTTTAAACCTTTTGCTTTGTCCATCTCTAGAAATAAAATCCTATCAGGGAATAACCTAACATTCTTGCTTTTGTGTCCCATGTGCATTTTCTTTTACAAAGTAGTGAGAGAAGCAAACACTTCTGAACATACCTCAATAGTGTAATACCTAGAGCTCAAATCAGAGTCCAGAATGTTGACTCAACCAAAATACTGTTCAGGTAACTGACGACAAGGCACACAGCTTATGGTATCAAGGATTTGTATTGTTCAACAGATGTTAATGAGTGTCAAGAGTCCAACTCCTGTCATCAGCGTTGCTTCAATACTATAGGAAGTTTCCACTGTGGTTGTGATCCAGGATACCAGCTAAAGGGCAGAAAATGCATCGGTATGAATGAATTTTTGAATGTTCATTCCCTCTTTCCAATGGACAACATTTGTTTGTTGCTGTATTTGTTATTGGAAACTGTTATAAATGAAAATCCTATCACGGATGATAGTATGTATTTCTGAATTTGTTTGTAAAGCAGTACTAAAAGCTAGGAGAAGTGGGAATTGGGCTGACTGATAAATGTGCATGAAATAAATTCAAATGCATGTACATAAGTGAGTACGTTCTTTTCTGTGCTTGCCTTTTTTTTCTTTAAAAAAGATGTAAATGAGTGCAGGCAGAATGTATGCAGGCCTGATCAGCTTTGCAAAAACACCCGTGGTGGCTATAAGTGCATTGATCTGTGTCCCAGTGGAATGACCAAAGCAGAAAATGGAACTTGTATTGGTGAGTAAAGTGCTAATGTACTGTACAGTGATGGTAAACACAGCTACAACAACGGTGTTGTACAACAATTTTTAAATAATCTTGGAAATAGTCCAGCCTCCAGTTATTAAGATTTACATGTATTACGGCATCAACTTCTTTTCTTTTATGGAACATATATATTTAACTTTTTCATAACTGTTATTAAAAGAATAGATGTATCCTTGCCCCTTCCAGTTTTCCATTGTTCTTATGAAAGAACAGTACGGGTTTTTTCCTCAGCATCTTTTCTGCATTGTCACCTCGAATTCTACAAATTGTTCCTTGACTTTTGTAATGTTTTGCTCCATGTATGAATGCTTTCTTTAGAGTTCATCTCAGAGGGGTCTGAATCAAGATCACAGATCCTTGCTGCTTATCAGGGATGCTTTTAAACATAACCAATGTTATATATACTACCAAATCTTTTTTTCTAGTGGGATATGACAGGAAAAGGGATTATGTCTCTTTTCAGAGTAGCTGATCACATTGGAAACCTCAATGAAAAGTTTTAACAGAAAAAGTGTGTGTGTAAATGCAACACAGTTGAAAAATTTATCTGTGTACCTGCTCAAAATCTGCTTATGAATCACAGATTGTGATTCATAACACAAACTGTTTAGAGTAATGTCTAACCATGGCATCACGTAAGAAAAGTGTATGTTCAGAGGCCACATCTATCTAGAGGGCCAAATTCACTTGTGGCTTAACTGCATTCCTTCTGCATTAAGAAGTTTAAAGCTGTACAAAGTTTCAAGAAAATTCTGACTCCCTTGCCTTGTTGCTTGCAGATGTTGACGAATGCCGGGATGGAACCCACCAGTGCCGCTATAACCAGATTTGTGAGAACACACGAGGAAGTTACCGTTGTGTGTGTCCAAGAGGATATCGGTCCCAGGGAGCTGGAAGACCTTGTGTGGGTAAGCTGTCCAGTCACATTAGTATCACGTATTTTCTGCTGCTGCTTTTAGCTGGGCTTTCTGTTGGAATATATACAAGAATGTTATCAAGACTATGCTATATAGACAAATTTGTTCTGAAGTTCAAAATTACCTATCTATCTAAAACAGAGCATCCCATTAAAAAAAAAAAAAAAGTCAAAACTAAATGATTTCAAACGGAGAGTTTTATAGGTCCATACTGTGAAAATCAAGCATACAAGGGACTCAGAGCAGTGGTGGTGGATGAATGTGCAAGCTACCACTTCACAAGAGGCTTCATTTATAAAAATCAGGTCAGATTTGCTAGTTGATTGGGCAGTGAAATGTCCTTGGCTATACCCTGGAATGTACTGATTCACACCTGAAGGCAGTCATGCAGGGAGTGATGTGTATTCCCCTAAAGGAGAACACCCAAAAGAAGGGTGTTGCAAGAGGCACGACACACACCCTCCCGCTAGAATTGTGAAGGATGTTCCCCATACGGGTTAAGCAGGGGAAGCTGATACTCATTTATCATCCAACACTCCCCTTTCTGGTTTGGGTGGATCATAGCAAGAAAGGAGTATTCCTGTCAGTTACAGGCATCCTGACCACGTAGTTGCTCTCCTATGCTATCTATGTAGAAAATTCTGCCATAAAAATATGCAAAGCTTTCTCTCACGCACAGAGCCTTAGCATCTGAAGGATGCTCTCATAGCTCTAATGTAGATAGTAGGACAGTTTAACGTATGGTGTCAGTGCAAGTGTATAAAACACATCTCCCGGTATTTAACAGATATTAGGATGGCACTAGGATCATATAGATTCACCCCTTCTGTATTTATGTAGAATATTAAAAATATAACAGTTGATACACCCTGATAATGATTTATGAATGTTGGTGTATGACACTAAGTGAAGTTGGCTTCGGTTGCTGTCATGTATTATATCAGAGAAGCATTCCTCCATGATGACTTCTTCAAGATTAGCTTTCCTAACAGATAAATAGCTGCTTTGGAGAATAAAGTTTTTCCTTTTAAACAACCTAAGATTTTGAACTACCAAAAGCCAGGAATTTGGTTTTTTAAATTAAAGGGACTAAATTACAGTAAGAAACTGTTTGGCTATAGACCAAGACATTACTTCCACCAGCTACCTCTCTACTGAAATAAAATCAATCCTGGACTCCTTAACATGTATTAAAACCACCTAAATTTCTGACAGTAATAAGCTAGATAAAGTCTAGGGCTACTGATTTTCACAAAACACTAGCTGCTGTCCTAAAGCTGTCTTCTGACCAAGGACTAATGAAAGCTCCTTCTTAAAGTATGACCTTTACACACCTTTGAGTTTCTATCTGCTTAAAAATATATTTAAAATAAAGATTTCTCAAAGGTATTAGATCACATGTGTTAATAAAATCCAGTTTTTATTGTTAATGTTTCCAGTAAGCCCAGGGAAGAGTTGAAAAGTAAGAAGGACCCCAGACTGAAACAGAAGGATTGAACTTTGTTTATACTTGTGCCACTTTTAGCCTGGTTAAAGTTCTTTGAGTCTTATCCCCATCCAACAGACAGGGAATTAGGATGCTCATCTGTCATCACAACATCCATAGATCTATGCATGCCCACTTAACTGAATTACAATAATTCTGTTAACTGTGTTGGATCTCAACAAGTAATTATGTTTTTAATTGTACAAAAGTTAAGTCTCCAAACTTTCACAGCCGGAATCATCAATAAGAACATCAAAGGTTAGAACGTAACTGACCTCCTTCCCCTGCAGCCTTGTGACACATCCTCAAAACCTGATTTTTTCCCCAGATGCATAATACGATAATGGTATCAGACCTTTTTGAGCTTCCCTCTGTGCCAGTTTGAATGCTGTACTTCTCAAGAATGTTCTGTGTTAAGTATTATCCTTTAGAGAGGGGTCCAACAGCTTCTCCCACTCATCTGTGGAGCATTTAAGAAAAACAGAAAAAAAAATATTACTAAAGTAGCAGTGAACAGCATAAGTTGAAACGATGAACAAAGTGGGTCCAAAAGGCCACTTTATTTCTCAGAGAGCATCTTTTCTCTTAAACAGCAGGAGCTGCAGCCGGCATCTTTCAGGCCATTGCACAGCCCTGATTCTGCAAGAACAGGGGAACAGACTTGGGGTCCCCGTTTCACAGCCACCTCTTACCTTCAGTAACACTTGAGGCACAATCTTCAGGAGAGTTCTTGTCCTACGTAAGCACAGTCTTATGTCACAAGAAGCCTTACAGGAAGGATAAAGATATATTACTGTTCAGGCTAGAGAAACCTGCCTACTTGGCATTGTGTTTGCCATATTTTGCTGCGTTCAAGATCTCACTTCTATGTCTTCAGTTTGTTCTACGGACTGAGATAAATATATATGTATATATATACATATAGTTATGTGTTGTTGTTTTTGTTTGTTTTTTCTCCTTTCCACATGGTTTGTTGCTCTGGATCATGTCACATGAGCAGACACTAATGAATGTGAACAAGTGCCTAAGCCCTGTGCATTTCAATGCACCAACACCCCCGGCAGCTTCAAGTGTATCTGTCCACCTGGACAACATTTATTAGGTGATGGGAAATCTTGCGCTGGATTGGAGAGATTGCCAAATTATGGTGCCTATTACAATAGTTATAACTATGCTCAATTCTCCCCTGTGAGAGACAACTATCAACCTCAACAGTATTACAGGCACTCCTCAAATCTCTACAGCTCCTTCTCAGAGTATAGAAACAGCAGAATACCTTTCTCCAGGACTAGAAGGAACATTAGAGAAACTTGTCCTGAAGGCTATGAGGCAAGAAATGACAGATGTGTAGGTAAATGTCAGTCATATCTATGCAATTGTCTTGTTTTGGTCCTTATTCTTAGGTTACTGTTTAATATATACCAGGGGCTGATGGTCTGTGGTGCTGTGGTTTTTTTCCAAATTACCCTGATAACTATTTAGAGTTCTGCATGTTCTTGTCTCCTGAGCACATTGCAGCAAAAATGTTTTCAAACCTCCCCCTTTTTAACCTCTTTTTTTAAATTCTGCTGCTTATTGTGTTGTTTGTAAATTATCTCCCTCTGTTATTCTCTTTCTTCTGATTATGGTAGGTCACCTTTGTGAACTTTCTCACACTTCAAAACACACTATCAGACCCAGTCTAGTCCTGGGGATGTTGCTTATATCAGAATCCCACTGGTGGTAGTAGTACTTTGGTTCCAAAAGGTTTTGAATAAAAATTCTAGAACTGAGCATACTAGGGCCAATGCCAGCACTGCTACAGGATGGTTAATCACTGCCATACAGGTGATATAAGCAGAGCTCTTAAGTGATCTATACTTATGATGTATAGTGGGTTGTAATGGGATTCACTGAGAGTGGAGAGACTGATTATAAATAAACAAATAAGGGATTTGTCGTAAGTTGTGACGATGACTGCACTGCCCTTTCTTTTTCTCTGATGAGGAGAGCAGGGCAGCTGTGGTAACTGACAAGCTCTGCCCGGTTTTTTTTGGGGGCGTTATAAAAAATTAATTCATCTTTTGAAATACACTTCTCTTAAGCCAGACTTTGACAACTTAACTCACATTTTGATTTTTTTAAGAAAAAAAAATCAGTTCATTTATTTTGTGATAATACTGCTGAGTTCAGATCTAACTGTACCACAGGCTAGGCCTTATTAGAGCTTGTCCCAGGGCATTTAACATTAACATTAATAGTAATATATAGTACATATGTACATACGTATAGTATGTAGCTATGTACTTCACCCTAGCATATATGCCAATGACACTTCCTAGGAGGCACAATACCCTTCCAGGATAAATAGTAATCTACAGCTAGATTCTAGCAATGAGAATTATTGCTAGAATTACATAGCAACATATATTATATAATGTTGGAAAATGTAAGTATAATTTTATTAATTATAGATAGGCAGACATTAAACCTTGTATTTACGTTGTAAAGAAATTTCAGTAGTTGTAAACATGACGTTTTTTATAGGTATAGCAGTTTAATTAAAAGACCTAGGAATACAGCTACCACTATTAACTAAAGGGTTAAGCTAAAATCTACCCTCTTCACTCCAGCTTCCAGTTTGAATTAGTTAATATTCTTGTACTTCCATTTCATTGGAATAAACATATAAATTTCAAAAATTACTGTTTAATATGAAAAATGTACCTAAGTGAGGCTTTTTAAAAAGGAAGTTCATTCAACAGACAACTGTCAGTATTTGATAACAACATACCATAAATTTCTAGTCACATCTGTTTCTCGTCTGTGTTTGCATTTTTATCTAATGCAACCCCTGTAAATCAGACAAAGAGAGGGGAAGGAAACTTCCTTCCACTGTTTTAATCATGCAAGCCTTGCCTCTTGCCTGAGATTAACTTGAGTAGGGTCTCTATTGCTGTCCTGAATGAGGCAGATGTTTCAAAAGAAATTATAATTATATATGATCTGTGTCTAAATCACACTACTCTGCTTTGAAAATTTTACATACAGTGGTCTAGTACTTCTGTATCTGAGAGGGGGATTAAAAAAAAAAATAAAAAATTTAGGAGCGTTTATTGATAGTGTTCCCAGATACTGAGCTTAATTCATCCCTGTGGCATGGGGAAGATCAGTTTGGAAGGGAAAGACCTTTGCCTGAGGAGGGATTAACTGTAAGAACAACTCTCCCACTGTCAAGGCTTCCTCTGTTGAGATAACTAATCTGGGTGTTTCCTAAGCATATTGTTTAAAACATTATTACCAGGCACCACAGTTTGCTTTCTGGGGCAAGACTGTATTTGTATAACCTCATTGATGTATACAGATTGCACATCCCCCTTTCTCCCCAGAACTCTGTATCACAACTGGTCTCTTCAGGTAGAGTATGTATTATGGCTGCTATCAAAAGAGATGAGGATCCCCTCAAAGCTGACTTTAATGATTAAAAAGTTACAAGGAATGGCACAGGTAAGGTGTGAAAGGACTTGCTTGTCTTATATGTTCAACCCCATCAGAAAAGAAGACCCAGACAACTTCCACCAACTCTGTGCATATGCTTGTACATAAATAAGCGAAAAAATACCGCTGTTTGATACCAGGTTCAAATAATCCTGATGTGTACGTGTTCACATTTCTTTCCACAGACATCGATGAATGTGAAACCAGACATACCTGTCAGCATGAATGCAGAAACACGCTGGGAAGTTACCAGTGTACTTGTCCATCTGGTTATCGCCTTATGCACAATGGCAAAACCTGCCAAGGTACAGAGATCCCTCTGAGTGATGAGAAATATATTCAGAATTTCAAGTTTCAGAAGTTTTTATATTTCACATCTTAATGTTTTGTAAAACAAAGCAAATTATACAACAGCAGCTTCTTATTCTCTGAGGTTCTCAGGTCACCTTACATTACACATCTAACTCCAGGCAAGTAGACAGCAGCTTTAGGATCAAACCCGGTATAATCCTTAACCTGCCTCTGTCAAAAAAGGGTACTGTGGGTACTGTCAGATTTTCTGATCCTATCTCCAAAAAACCCCCCAAAAAATCCCCTCACCTGATTAGCTCTATTGACAAGACGACTGCAGTTTATGTTGGATCAAGACTGTAGGGCAGCTCTTGCACAATATGCCATCCAGCACAGTAATAAAATGCCAACAATAATAAATGAATGCGCAGTACTGGAACTAGTGGCTCCAGTGTCTCAGACAGCAAGACAGGATTCTGAAGGATTTCGCTGTGCATAGAGGTACATTGTAGTCTGCTGAGCCCTTACCCAGCTAGTTTTTAACCCTTCAATTCTTCTACCAGCAACTTCTCATTTGCATGTTTACATTCAGATATTGATGAGTGCCTTAAACAGAACATTAACTGTGGACCAAATCAGATGTGTTTCAACATGAGAGGAAGCTACCAGTGCATAGACACGCCTTGTCCACCAAACTATCAGCGAGAGCCTCTTTCTGGGTAAGTTTTATTTTCAGCTCCTTTTCACTCACCCCAAGTTCAGATCCTTAATCTGTATTCATTAAAGAAGAAACTTTGACACAGTAAGGCTCATACTAGCAAAAGGTAAAGCATTGGCATTTGAGACAAGCAGTAGTATTCCCTGTTTCCCCTGCAGCACAACTAGAAAGCAGTGGGTGCAGGTGAGCTGGCTGGCTCTCGCTATCCATGTAGCATTACCCTATTAATTCAAAAGGAAATAGCTCCAGAATGTTCCTTTACCATGTGAACCCCAGCAGGCAGCACGCCACAGTTCTTTCTGCTGATTTGGTGTCATTCAGTTGTCACTTATAGGGCTGCCTTTACATCTGAGGTTTCTGACTTCTCTCATGGCCTAACGTGTTTCAAAGCATTTAATGTATTCTTTTAGTCATGAAAATAATGTTACTGTTCATGGTAAGTTTTGCTGGGTTTAAGTTATTCTATTTATTTCCCTGTTCTAGACAAAACATAGTAATTTCTTTTAATCTTTTAGTATACTCAAGGAAATAGCTTGCCTTGTAGTCAGAAACCATCTTTTGTGATCAAACTCAACTGAAATGACATTTAAGTTGAAATGGATGATGTTCATTGACCTCTGTTTGTTAGCACTGAAAAGCAGAGCTAGCAAAGATCTCCTAGTTTGACTTTTGATTAATAGAAATAAAGCTCACTTTGCCCTTCTTCATTCCAAATTCTTTATTTTATGATCTAACACACAAACACCTCAAATGGAGCTGCCTGGTACATTTTAAACCAACCTTTCCAATTCTAATGTTGAAGACCAAGGTCACAGAAACAACACCACTGCCTTCAATAAAAAATATTCTGTCCGACATCTTTATATTGCCTTTTGGCACTTTCTAAGATGGTTCTGTTGAGGTGAAAATGGGACATTAAACTGGGCTGCAATGTTAAAGGAACAATGGATAAAAAGTGCATGAGCATACTATCTTTATACAGAAGTTTTAATCTGCATACTGCCACAGGGTAAACAAGGGAAGATTTTTCTCCTTTAAGACCTATTGCAGTACTTACGATATTGTCCCTTCTTTCTGGACTAAAGTGCTCTGCTCACCCTTAGGTTCTGTCTCAAAAACTGCCCAGCCAACGACTTGGAGTGTGACCCGAGTACCTACGCCTTGGAATACAAACTCCTTTCCCTCCCCTTTGGCATAGCTGCTGGCCAGGATTTAATCCGGCTGGTTGCCTATACTCATGATCAAGTCATGCACCCAAGGACAACTTTCTTAATGGCAGATGAGGACCCAGCAATCCCATTTGCCCTGAGAGATGAGAACTTGAAAGGAGTAGTGTTCACCACCCGACCTCTGCGAGAGCCAAAGACTTACCGCATGGGAGTCAGAGCCTTATCCTACAGCGTTGATGGAAATATTGAGTATCGGACAACTTTCATTGTTTATATAGCTGTGTCAGCCTATCCCTATTAAATACCCAAACTACTTGACAGTAATGACACTATTTCAACCACATTTGTAAATGCTGGTGGGTGTTACCACTTCCAGACTGACTCTATTGCCTGCCAAACAGTTGTGAACCATGTAACTTGAAAGTGGTGCTATTCTCTTTTCCTTCCCTGAGGCTGCCTATCCAGTCCCATTATTCCAAATCAAGAGGAAAGTCCATGGATTTGAGGACTTGTTACTGCTTGCTTTATTTATTACACTGGAGTAGTCATTTTCCAGACTTTTCCTGAAAACCAGCAGAAAAATCAAAGTATGAGCTGAAGTATGAGGTCAAAACAGTAAGCAAGGAGCAGCCTCTGTTGAAAGAAACTAAGGAAAAGCCTAACCAGTGGGAAAAAAAAATAAAAATAAAAAATTCAAGTGCTCTACATATTTTAAAGATTGTGAAGTGGTTTACAATTTTATCTCTATTAGTTGTTTTTTTTTTCTTATCAAATACTTTATAGAATTAGGGCTGAAATATACTGTCATGTGCTCAAAAAAAGCAAATACCACTGTACCTAATGGTTACACATGCTGAAACAAATTATATTAAAGTTTGTTTTCAGCAAAAGAATCTACAGTAGAATTGGGAAATGGTACAGGTTTAGAGATGCCACTATATTTTTGGAACAACCAGCAACATGGCTGCTTCTACTTTATACAGCAGGTATTTTATAACTTTTTTTTTTTTTTTTTTTAACTGATGTTCTGGTATAACCATTTATTTAGCTCAAACCCATATCCAGTTCAGTACTCCCAACTCAGTTAAAATGTTTTGGGTTTTGTTTTGGTTTTTTTTTGCAAATGGAACATTTTTCTTCAAAAATGATGTAAGTTTGGCTCAGTAATGTCAATACACTGTACACAAGTAATTTTGCTGAGATGTATTCTATTTTTATGAAAGTGTATATATGTTTTTTCCTATATGTATTTTCTATGCAGTATCTCAAGAGTGTTTTACAGTTAAGTTTGCACAAAAGGACAATGTTAATACATTGAAGAAAATAAAAATAAAGGTTCCAGTTGCCTTTGGGATTTGCTGGGAGTTTTATCTTTGAAAAAAAATTCTTTCCCATTTGTAATGCACTTGCCTTTAGTGCCAGCTCTGCAAATGAGGGAGCAGCATGCACAAATGCAGCCATCTCCTGCTTTTTTGCACTACTGGCTTCCCCACATATTCCAGTTTCTCAGAAAGTAGGGAAAAATGCTGCACTTACTATAAGACCTCTATTTAAGAATTACTTAAAATCGTTTTTCTCTTTATAAAAATTTATGCAAGCGGCAGACTTCAAACAAAACAGGTTTGTTTCGTGGAAGCCTGACTTAAAAAATAAAAGCAGTTTAGGAAGAAAGAGAAGGTAACTTTCATGACAAAGACACAAGGGAAGGAGAAGCAAGAGTAAGCTATACTAAGTACAGGTAGTCACCTCATTTAAGGATAATCACACTGAAAATAATGTTCTAAAGGGAATTTAACTCCACAGGGAGACAGGAAGAAAAAGAAAATTTCCATTATGATATGTTTTATAAGAAGAAAAACCAACAACAACAAAACACCACCACCACCACCAAAAAAACCCACCAAAACACCCCAACCAAGAATTTACAGTCTTTTAAGGCAAATTTATTACTTCTTTTAGGGTTAGTAACTTACCAGATGGAAGTCGCTTAAGCACTCCCAGACATATCCACAGCTCTGTTTCCACTCTTTGCTTTCTCATCTTGTGCTTTTCATCTTGTTCTGTTACAAATTTCCAACCTCTTTAATAAGCAAATACACCCCCTGCAGATCTACCACCACACACTACCTTTCCCTCTTATTAATAGGCTGAAAAGTCTGTTGTTTATTCTTAGTTTTTTCTAAGAGACAGGGTAGCACATGTGTACATGCCCACACAACAAAAATGCAAAAATTATGTATTTGTTAAAGATTAAAAACCCTTATTTCATAAATCCAAATTTTTAATTTTAGAAATACAATAGATAAATACAGTAGATATTCTATTACTACTAAAAGTACTACTACTTCTAGTAGTCGTACAATTAATACTAAAAGCACAATTAATACTAAAAGCAGAAGGCTAGCAAAACCTTGGATGCAATTTTCAGTGTCTAAGGGTTGTAAAGCTGATCCTGCTGTCACTTTGTCCAATCACCTCCATTAGGCTGTGGAATCAGTGTAAAATCACTGCAATCCTAGGGCAAGATGATATGGTCTCTGTATCACTTGTCACAAGACATTTTGCAAATGTCCTCCTGTCACAAACAAGCCTATACAAACCTGGCATCTAAAAGACTGTCTATACAAAAGGAAATGCAGGTGACTGACAATTGGGACAGACAACACGCAAATACATAATTCTGAGTAACTCCACCTGCAGGTATAGTCCAGACTATAACCAACTAGTTGTTCCCCATATCAGCAGCCACCACACCTCCAACCAGAGAGGTTGAAACTACAAGGATTTTGTCAGCAGGCAAGTGAGCTTGTTGAGGGGGATGTTTAAAAGCCAACTGATGTCCTATTGACAATCCAGATATATCATCAGGTTTCTCCATCCTGTTCTCAGTAGCTGGGTGTAACTCGGGATAATCAGGGCTAGTCCAGGAAGCAATCCTGGATTTTCCAGAGGAACCCCATTTATGTTTGCATCAGTGCTGAAAGGGAACTGCTGCTATCAATCATCATAATATATTTTAATTTGAGAATACATCAAAGAATGTTGGAAATTAATGACTTCCTAGATAAAAGGCTGCTCATTGTTCAGTTTGAGGAACACACATAGCCCTGTAACTGCCTCTTTAAGGTCAACATTATATAGCCACAGATGCAGAGCAGGAGCAAAAAACCTGACAATGAAACCACTATGGAAATTTCCACTTCCAAAGGAGTGGAAGAAGGAAGAAACCAAGGAGTTGTAAGGTGTGATGAAAGGCACCATGAAAAGAAGCAGGAGCACTGTTACATAGTTAAACTACAGATGTGATCTCTTTCCCAGAAAGAGTGAAAGTCGCTCTGTGTCTACTTAATTGCAGAGCAAACTCTTCCTAGCATGATAAGAGTGGAATATGAGAATCTTAAGTTCTTATCAAAAAAAAAAAAAAAAAAAAAAGGACCAAAACCCCTACAACAAATAGTTGGTGGGGTTTTTTTTTAAAAAAGGAGATCCAGCTAGAGCTATTGTTTCGGGGTAGTTCAGAGATATACTGAATAAACATAAAATGCCTCAGTGCTACCTGGTGCCTGTACTACCATCCTTTTGTACAAGCCTACTATTTCCACTGCTTTTTTGATTCCTTGGGGAGGTAAAGCAGCACTTCCTCCCAACCCTATTCCTGAAACACCACCTCGTGCCACTGGCAACCTCCTCCATTCCTGGGCTCTACCTAGGCACGAACATGACAAAACTGAATTAACTGCAATATCAATTGTACCCTATGAGAGATGGAAATGTGTTTTATACATTACAGAGATTAATTTATATGTACTGATCTATACTGTGACATTTTGAGGCATTCCAGCAGCATATAGCTGGGCACACAAGTCTTCCTGAAGCTCACCTCCACATGAGCACATATTAGATACAGGCCTCCTGCTTGCTGCAGCACTGCCCAAGATCACTCAGTCCACACATATTCCAACAAAACTACTACATTTGAGACTTTTATCAGGGCACAAGAAGTCCCACAAACAACGCTTCCAAATCCTACCTTATTAAAGCCTAAGGGACACTACATGATAAGAGACAGTACTTTGCAAAAAAAAAAAACTTGCACCATTCTTTCTGAATATATGTTCTAGCAGAGAAGTAAGGCATGAAGAGGAGTTCAGGAATGACAACAGGGCTAATTGCCAGAGAGGAAAGAAAGTCTGCAACCACCACGACTGGTTACATGGCAAGCATTTCGGAATTGAAGACAAATAAGGTACCCACCATCACACCTTCTGCAGAGATACAGCTTACCAATACCTTAGGAGAGGAAATCCACTGGGGTTTTGTTTTAATTCATACACCGGCTGAATTTAAAAGCTATTCACTGGGTACAATAATGAATCAACGCTGAATACATAGCCCCTGTGAGTTACAGGGAAAACAAGTTATCAGATGAGAACAATGCTCAGAAAAGACCAGAGTAGCAATGCTTGAAGTGTCCGCTTGGCAAGTAAAATACAGACAGTTGATGCTAAACAAAGCAGAAGGATAATGAGTAAGAAGGTGGTCGTCATCGCTCTCAGATGGGTGTGGCAGTTACAGGCAGGACTCTATTCTTGGGTTGCAAGTGGGAGCTCTGGTGCCCTTTGACTTCAGAGGCATTTCTGGTTCTGGCAGCTCAAATCCAAGGTTGCTGCCAATAAAAATTTGACGTTATGACCTTTGAAATCTAAGGCTTAGCTTATGAGGCTGGAATCCAACCGCCTGCCTCCCAGTTGCACACAGGCGGAGAACAGGACATGCAGGACTGTGCGAGGAGGTACGCACTGCCAGCACCATGCTGGTTGCAGTTAATCACCCAGGCAAAAAGATGCAGAAGACGTCTAGCACATTTCGGTTTAAAATAGTTCCTGCCCAGCTGCTGTGTTGTACAAATGTATATATGGGTGAGGGCTGCTGGGCAGGTCCCTGGGCTTTGTTTCTGCAGAAAGCCTGTGGGCAGATGAAGGCTCCTCCCACCTTCTGGGCTTCCACCTCTGCTTCAGATGTGATTTTTGAGTCAACACAAAAACAAATAGCTAGAACCACACTGAGCAATCAGACACTGAAATCTGGAAATTTGTCTGGAACTTTAAAACAGCTTCTGCATGAATGTTCATTAATGCTGAAGAGCCTGAACAGTCAATTGCTTTCTCAAGCACAGGTGTATCTCTTGCTGGGAAATCAGAGTCAGTTTCAACTCCTGCACATAGAGAAGTGGTCTGGAGCTGCTGCTCCACATGGGCTGTGGGCCACCCTTTTATTTGCCCTTTCTTTCCCCGGACAAACTTTGAGGTACATGGTAGCTCTGGGTGTAAGCTGAAACAGAAAGGAAACACCAGAGAGTGCCAGGCAATTAACTGCCAGAGCTAACAGGGGTGTTACACGTCACGCGTCCAAGTAGCACTCCACTAATAAACGTAACATCTGAGCACAGAGTATCAAGCCATCCCCCGTGAATAACGTTAAACGTAATCCCTAACTGGCAAGCAGATTTTTATAAAGACGTTTGCATGTCTGGACACACTGAACTGCAATCACTTTTTGGATCATTGAGTTCTGCTATTCAGCATCTTCAGCATATAACTGGTGCCAGACAGCATGCACAGCCAATTCTTCTGGTTTGATAAATTTGGTATTAGAAAGAGAAACAAAGAATACCTGCCTACAGCTAAAGTGATATTGATAAACGGAAGTGTATTTTACACAACCAGAGATTCAAATGAGAATTTACAAACAGCCAAATGTTGGGCGCATCAGAAACATGATCAAGCCAAGAAGTTCTTCAGATTACAGAGCAAAGGTTAACAACTGCTCTTCGGTATGCTGTGCAATTGCTGCAAGGAGAAGAGAATCTCAGTTAATTTTTCACTGTATGTGAGGATCATAAAATTGTGGGACTTTGTGGGATTGAGAACAAGCTGAGATTTTTTTTTGGATAAAACATGCACTAGAAGCAAATACAGTGCTTACATTAAAAGTCTTTCCTAAAATAGTAAAAGCAAAACTATGGACTTCACAACTCCTTTTGTTCTTGACAGCTTAACTAAGTGGCTTGAAATGTAGTGAGATGCAGCTGGCTTCCTCATTAGTAACTTCTCACCCCACTTGAAGTTATAGACTAGTTTATGTACAGGTCAAGAGAAGACATTTGGAGTATCATCTCTCTCAAGTATGATTTAAAAAAAATAAATAAATCTGTATGCTGCCTATGAAAACACAGAGTAAAACTGATGTGCAAAGTTCACCTGGAGTTCAGAGGTTCAGCCAGCTAAGACGAAGTCAAGTACCCCCTTCAAACCTCTGAAGGGCTTACCAAATAGCAGGCACAATCATACAAACCATAGTCAAGCCCTTCTTCTGCTTCGATCTCAAGAAGTATCTCAAGAAAGCTTCTCATAGAGAATGCATGAGAGGCAACTCTCTTGCTACTCAAAACTGTGTTTGACAGTGGCTGTGCTAAAGTTATATGGTAAAAGCTTCAGAAAAAGAAGGTATCTAATTTGGGGTCTACAACTTCAGAGGCAAAACCTGGCCATGATCTCTGAAGAGAAGAATCCTGAAGGTGGCCCTAGTTACTACTGTCCCTAGTAAACACAGTGGTGCATAAAACACAGCTAGATTCCAAGCAATATCAAAGCTCTCCTCTGTAACAGTCTTCATAGGGTTTTAGCTGGGTTGCCTCTAGAATCTGATGCTGCAGATGTAAAAGGTGGGGATGAAAAAGCTGAGAGAAGACTGAATTCCCAAATGCTACAAAAACAACAGAAGTGCACCAGCTCTTCACTGAAACCAGGACAACAAACAGGACATCCCTAGGATGAGGATGAGAGGAAAACACAGTGTTCCAATGCAGCCGTTTGAGAGACTGAAATCGAAGCAGCAAAAATACCATGAGAAAGCAACACCAAAAGCACAAGCTGAAGGATCTACAAAAACCTTTGCGATAAATTGTTCAGGGCATGACATTCCTGTACCAGAACAGCGTTGTTTTGCATTAAATGTCCTGACAGTTCATCACCTGTAGACAAATCTTACATGCTAGACAGCTTCTAAGTAGTAGGAGATAGGCTGAAAATATGTTCAAATCTGTGACAGAGCTATCACCTCTTTGGCTTCTCTTCTTGTTAAAGGAACTAGACTTCGAATACAAATCTTGTAAATAACTCCGATTACATCAAATTTATTCATCCTTCTTCATCATCGTCTACTTACAAAATTGGCTCATAAATCTACACATATTTACCAACCGCACAGGTCAGACTGCTTCTCTTTGCTCTGGCTTTGTTTGAAAGAAAATTTTTGTGGTTTGTTTACTGGTTCCTCTGCAATGCTCTCAGTGATGTGGAGACTGATAGAGGACCTCAAATTGGGTGTAACCCTTCAAAGACTTTGCCAAAATATTACCGCTAATATTTTGCAGCTCATGTTTTGAAAAGATTTTGGAAGCATAAATTGCCCTTTAATAGATGAGGCTGCAGCACAGCAGTAGTTTGTTTTCACCAACTGAAATGCACAGCAAGGTAATATCATGATGTTTTTACCATGTGTGGTAGCTTTACTATAGACAAACAAAAAGCCATAAGTTATTACCAAAGAGTCACATTAAATCAAAGTCAGTCACAACCTTGCCAAAAACACTGGACTGCCTTAAAACTTGACACTCATCCAACCAAAATACCTCTTAATCATATGAACAGGTCTCCACAGATACTAAGAACAATAGCAAAAGTTAAGTTTTACTTAGACCCAAGGTAAAAAGAATTTTCCTGATAGAGATTTGAAAATTATAAACAGGACAAAAAGTATACATCACAGAATGAATTACCACAGCATGAAAAAGAGCATGTACAGAGCAGTTAGTAAAAAAAGCCCACATTTTTCTGACAACTAGTTTTTTTGTGAAGTGAAGTTGTTATTTAAGCAGATGGGTTCAGCAGTGAAGTTCAGCCTTTGCCATACTAGCCACTGTTTGTTTATAAAGCCCTACTGATTATCTAAATGAATCGCGTAGCACTGTTTTTGATCCCACCTTGTGTGCTAGAAAAGAACTAATAGAAAATAAAAATCACTGGGTCTTCAGCCTGAAATCTGAATCTAAACCAGTCATACTAAAATCTTAAGACATTGTCATGATCTAAAGATATGTGAATAAATTAATTATCAGTAGATTTTTTTTTTACCAGTGTTTGCAGGAGTGTAAACTGGCTGTGTCTGGGCACTTCATTTGCTTAACACTATAAAACAGACTGTACTATCTTCAACAAGATAGTACTTGAAGCCTATTACACAGCTTGTTAATATACATCTCTAAATTAATTTATTCCATACTTCACATAACTCCTTAGTGCCATGGTCTGGTACTTAGCTAGTTTTCCTGCAAAGAGAGTCCTAACAGTGGAAGGTGCAACCAGTGATAGCATTTTGATAAGACCTGTGACCACTTAAATCAGAGCTGAAAAAAACCCCATACTTTTTTCTTCTAGATAGAATAAATCTCAGCCCGACACCCCCTGATGGATGGATGCATGGATGTCTGCTCAACCTGGCAAAATAAAACTGTCTCTTCACTAGCTTTTCTACCAGCCTTTATTTCTTTCAATAAATGCTTCTGATACTCTGATACACAACCCGGATAACATCTTCAGGTTAGATATTTGTTCTGAATTACACTGAAGTAAAAGCCATCTCTATTCACACCTGAAAAACTTCAATGACTATTACAGCATGAGCTTTATATGTCTGAGCATCGACTTTCAAGCTGTCTCTCAATAATGACAATAACTATTTCTCTGACCTCAGCAAATCCTCCCCCACTTCCCAATAATTCTGATTGCTGATACAAAGACCTTTACCTTAGTCTAAGAAGAGAAACTACTACTTCTTTCAAGTCCTCTACAGTCCTTCTTTACTGTCAAGAACTAGCTTTGCTAGACTTTCAAATGTGTTTGCTATTCCTCTCATACTGGACTTTTTACTTGGCAGAAGTTCCCCACACACAAAAGCACTTCATTTTACTCTTTCAAATCTTTCTGCAGAATGCTCCTCTTTTAGGATGTCATTAGAGATAGAAGATGGTAAAATGCATAACTGTAGGAAAGGAATCTAACAGCATTTGCTGTAGAAATTATCTAAAATATTAGTTTTGGAAGATACTAAGTACCTTCCAGTTTGACATCATGTTGGTAAAGAGCACTTTTATAATGATTTCCCTTAAGAAAGGGTAGGTTACTGAGTTGTTTTTCTTTTTTCAGTTGTACAAACTCTGTACCTAAAGTCCGGATAAACTCCATTCCATCAGACAGAAAATGCCCAAGATGTGCGTGCATGGATTTTAAGACCTATTCTTCAATGTGCTCCTAGGGAAAGGTGAGGGGGGTCCTCTGGGTCATAATCTTAGATATAAATTATGCACTGAAATTTGCTCACTGATGCTACCCCTAAAGTTGTGATGCAGAATAAGTATTTTCTTGAAAATACGAACACTGCTATCAACAAAAATAGAGTCTTAGCTGGCAGGATATGGCTAAAATGAGTCCTTGCTGCGAAGTACAAGCATGCAGGATTGGACAGACAGACTACTGGTGCTGTAAGGAGGGACCCAGACTGGTTCAGTAAGCTTTGGGCTGCAGATGGCCCAACTAGACTTTGCCATGTACTGCAAATAACAGCTACTGCCACCTGCATTTGCAGGTATCAAATGATGGCCACAAAGAAGAAAAATTCCATAGATCGGTGAACATCAATGAACATGATTGTCTCTCATCAGTACCAAAACCCCCCAATAATCAAAGGCAAACCTTCACCAGATTTAAATCAGAAAGGACATAAGCAAATTACCAGGTCATATTTCATATTACACCATGGATTTACAGTTTTAGTCTGAGACCTGTCACTGATTCCTGACAACTTCCTGAGCAGCTATTTACAGAGTATGTGAGCACTTACAAATGCAACCACACTTCCACAGCAGACTGGGACAATTTCAAATCAGAAAACAGAACTTCAGTCCATATTTGCTGTAACAATGGATAGGATGTAAAAAAAAAAAAAAAATTAAAAAATATAAATGTTTGGATTTCATTATATTATTTTTTCCAATGAAAGCAGAGCACACACAGCATCAAACAGCTTTTAGTGTATCTGCCGTTACAGGTTTGACCTTAGTTCTGGACTTCTGGGATGAAATTCTATTTTTTTCAGTGGTGTGCCAAGCACTGAAGCAATATGCACATGTAATATTTATAAGACTGGCGCTTCTTGCATTCAGGCTTCTAATGGTGGAGAAAAATATACAATCACAATACAACATACAGGAGGCAACAACAGATCACACATCTTGTACTCAAGTTTACCAGGCCAGACTTCTTTTAACTGCTGATTTGGTTACAATCTAGCTGGAAATTTATGTTCAATAGAATTTTGCAAGGGCCAATTTCAGTACCCCAGTTATATGTTATTATTAAGGATCAGGGCAGGGCAAATACTAGCAGATGACACAGAAGGCAGAGGGCAAAATTCAGATTAAAGTTGCAAAGTTGATCAATTGAAGATACTTCCCCAAAAAACAGGATGCTGTTCAAACATCAAAACTGACACATTACACGGGAAAATAAAATTGCACAAATATAACACCCAGAATGCCTGGTTACAGCTGCTTTTCAAAAGGAACCAAGGTATTACAGAGGATCACCAGCTAAATGAAAGTGAATGTTCTCACATGGAAATGGAAAAAGCTTCCTACTGATACATGAACAAAAGCTTTGCAGGCAAGACACACAATGTATTCTTCTTTATTTTTTCTTAATTATTATACAAGTTCATCTGAAATATCACATCCCATTTTGGCCCTACCTTCCAAGCAAGCTGCAGATCACCTTTGAGAGACTCTGATAAGAAAAATAATTAATACTGTTGCCTGAATTATCATATGATAAATAGATCTTTTCTGTTGGTAGATGTTCTCAGAAGACATTGATTTACACGTTTTAGATTAAATCTGATGTACTGCAACACCAAAAAAAATCAAATGTTATGAAAATTGTAATTTCTGTTGTCAGTAGCAGCATTAATGTGACAGTTATTCAGTGAATTTTCTTACTCCAGTTTTCCATAGATAGATTCTGAAAATAAAGAAAACATTTGATTACATTTGCTTATTATATAGCAGGGTATTTTAAGCTGTTTTGGTCCTATTTAAAATAAGGTTACTTTATAAGATGAGCAACAGTACTTGTGAATCAGAACATCTGGTTAGACCGTGCAATCTGCCAGACAGTCTTGTGAAAGAGTAATCGCTCCAAATAAAGTGTTCTTGCAATGCTCTTTAATGTTATTCCAGACACAGTGATTATAGAAATGTAAAAAGCTTAAAAGGGTGGAAGTAACATCATATCCCTGAAATCATCACTAAGTGTCCATATTTTCTGAAGTTCACATATGAATCACGAACAAACTACTGTCCTGGCAGAAGTCAAAGATCCCAGAGGGTGAACATGCATGATGTTCACAGGAAAAAGAAAAAAGGAGAGAAAACTACAGATATTTATCATTCTCTATGGACATCTCATTGTCCAAGTGGTTATTCACAGATTAACTGAGACAGCTAAATTTGAGACTCATGAATTAAACTGCTTTATTAACAAATGTAAGGTTGGAATGGACTTCAAAAGAACATAACCTTGTTTCATGGTTGGGCCAATATGACTATTTCCTTTCATTCAACAGTTATGAAGAAGGACTAATGGTAAATGTGTACACTTTCTCACTCTCCACTATTTAGTGATGTGATTTTGCTACAGAATTCGTGTACTAGGAAAGCTACATTTAAATTAACTTGTTTTAACTTAAACTGGTATTTCAGAGATATTTTTCAGAGAGATCATCTTTGTCATTAAGAAGATACACATTTAAATTTAGGTTTGATTCCAAAAATGGAGTAAAAGACAGCCTTGTACTGTGATCTAGATGGTCTAACAGCATTATCTGCAACAACAATATAATCATCTGAAACATTCCTTCTGATACTAAAAGAAAAAAAACAACAAAATCAACAAACCAACCAAAGAACCAAACTAGAACTGTGTGGTAAACTGTTAATCAGCAAGAATGAGTATTTTACATGACACAAAACTGCAGATGCTACATGCCTTGTCTTTTACTACTACCGTGGTACCCATGGTTTTTCTTACTCTTATTGTCATCAAAATTTGCTTACATTTCATGGTTAGCAAGAGAAACCAGTAAGCGAAACACAGAGTTCACAGAGCAGAAGGACAAAGTTTAGAGGAACAGCCAAGGAGTTCTCCCCTCCTTACCCCAGATATCACAAACCACTGCAAAAACTACAACTACTCCCAGCAGGAAGGGGATTGCAGTAAAATATTAGAGCCATTGGCATTTGTGGTCCAGTGTCAGGAAGCTGGGAAATTACTGTTGTTGCCTCTCCATATAATTATGTAATGGCAAAGTTTTACAGGCTGCCCAAATAAGACTCTTCAACAGATGGCCGTGATACATGACTTAGTAACTGGAAATTAATCAGATCCATTTACAGTGAAGTAATGTCTCTAAAATTACTGTCCCTGCTCTACTGCCTTGCAGTAATTGGCTTGCAAAAATCACAGCAGGTCAATAATACAACCCCAATTTCACTATTCTCTTTCAGTGGTGCAGACTGAGAGGACAGCAAGAGAGGGACACCAGGAAGGAACTCCTGTGTCATCAAGATCCTTCTCCCACAGCATTTCATCCCGTTGAAAAACGTACCCAACTCCATCCTAAAACTCATTTGATCAGAAGACTGTTCCAAATTATCAGCGATACAATGCTTAAGAACCTTATTCTAATTTCCTGCATAATCTTTCTTACAAATGGCTTAAAACTACTTGACTTTTGGCTGCTGTTGCTCTTTAGTTTAAGTAACTCTTTCCTCAGTCCCCCCCTATCCTAGTCGCTTGGAGGTATTTACACACATAAATCAAAGCCCTTTTTTGCTAAAATTAACAAACTGAACTCTTCTATGGTTTCCTCTTGCATCTTTCCATTACTTTATTTATTATTGCCGGTCTTAGTTTCAGTAACTTGTGCATGGGCAGCCAAAAATGCTCACTGTATTCCATATCAGACCATGGGGTCTGGTTTATACTTTTAGACCAATTGTTCTACTTTCACTGAAGCCAGGACCCTGAATTTCTCAAGCGTGCTGGTCTAAATGTTACCAGAAAAATCTCAACAACATGTCACAATAACCACAAAGTTTTATCTGGCCACATAATTAACTTTGCTGAGTAACCCAAGCCCTCAGGAGAAGAAATCTAGGGCGTTGCCATGAAGTAACACAGAGTCATCAGCCCAGAGCCCTGGAACAGAATGTTACGAATATAACATCAGCCCTAAAATGGTGCCAAACTCCTGCAACCTTTGCAAATTCCACAGCCGTCTCACACACCCCCCCATAGGATTCCCAACGACAAAACCACAAACCTATCTGCTGGCAGCAAAGGCCATTCCTGTTTCCTTCATGACTGTATATTCCAGTTAGCCCTCACTGCCTACAGTTTGGTAGCTGGTCACTGACGCCAAATTCTACTTCACCTCACACATCCTATGTCTGCAGCCCAACCCATTACCATCAACACCCTGTCAGCTAAACAAACCAATACATCATCTCCACCAATACTGAGGGATTCATTTATGCTTTCAGTCTAGTTATGTCTTCTAAGGTCTCGTTGAACTCTGCTGCTCCAGGTTCAAGCATGCCTGTAACACCACTGCTAAGCTTCTCCTTAACATATGATATTTAAAATTACCTTGTCTCAATTTGTCACTGGATCTAATGATGCAGCTGGCTAAAACAGTAGTACCAAAACCATATAACCTATAGTCATCATGTATTTCAGTAAAATTGAAGTGAAACAAAAGGGCTCATTCCATATCTCTGCCACCCACAGAGCAGGACAGACAGATTATAGTGCCAGTCTGTCCTTCATGTTTTCCCCCAAAATACTTGAAAGAAACACCTTGATAATCTCAACAAGACTATTCAGGGTTTGTATGTATTCTGAAACTCTTTTAGAATGGGAAAATACTTACCTTCTGCATAACTCCTAGGAGTTTAAAAGCAAAGCAGTGTAAGGTTTAAAAATCTATTACACATAGAAGGAAAAGAAAAAAAAAAGGCTTGGATCTTTTGTAGCTTTTCACTAAGAAGAAATACACTGGAATACATCACAATATATTACTTTAGGCACATATTTTACTGACGTAAATAATTAATTAGGGAATTTTTCTACTTGATGCCTTAATAGGATCATTTAGTAATTACTTGTAGCAAGGTCCTAAATTAAATATTTATCACCACATTTGTAAATTGTTACAAATAACAAAGTTTGTTCTTCACTTTTTGCAAATCAGGCACAACATTTATACACTCATTTTCAATGCACTTCTAGGAATAAGTGTTGAAGCTTCATGAGAGGTTGAATAATGTGCAAATTTGTCTGTCTTCCTTACAGAAATCAAACTGAATGAAGCACAGGTTTGCACTATGTTAACACATGCAGATTTTAATTTATGCTGGTTCTTTACCAAGCTGCAGAACAATGTGATTTGCTGCCATCTATATTGAAAACACCAGCAGTCTCCACCCGTTACAAAAGTGTTTGAGAGAGTTTCATGATTTCAAAAGTCTTACATCAAGTAAAAGAAACAACACACCAGAAGCTCTGTTGCGGAGCAATGCTGATATTCTGTATTGCCCATACCTGTGTAACACTACATCAACCTGTCTGTCCACTTTCCTACTTGTCCAGCGTGGCTGATAGAGACAGTTCAAGCCAGTGGGTTCCTGTTTTGAAGTGTTCTTGCACTTGCAATTTGTGATCTGCCTCTCTGATGACATAAGCTTAAAGAAATACCTGGTTTTTTTTTGGTTTTTTCCCCCAGAAATACAACCCTTTAACCTGCCTTATTCTGACAACTCTCAGTATTTAGATATAAAAATCATTTTAATGCACTAAACGTAAACATCAAATTGATATGGAATTTAAATACCAATGCCTAAAACAATTCACTTTATAAAACCATTTTTACGAAAGCCAAAGCCACAAACATACCTTTCTCTAGGCTTAATGGAGGGGGAAAAAAAAAAAAAAAAAAAAAATCTTCAGAGAAACAAATAATAGCACATACACCCAACTGAAAAGATTGCAAACTTATGCCTAAAAACTTAGAAGTAGTACCTTATCTCTATTTATAGTTTACATCTTGCTGGTTTAAACTCCTCTCATAATTTCACTTGGGAACAGGTTTATTTTTAATACACTATCTTCGCAAGAGCTCTTTCTTTATCTGCAAATACAAGCTACATATTTTTGGGCATTTTGAAATTGATTTCCTAGAATTTGACAGACTGTCTGTAGTCCACCTGCTTTAGCTTCTCCATCCTGACACTTTGTCTAGTAATTATTCCTATTAGTAGATGACAACTTTAAGGATTCTAAAGATCATTTTGAAAGTGTGCAGTTCATATCCCATTTACATAAAGTAACTTTAATCTAGAAGTTAACTTAAACATTTAGAAAGAATTGCTGTTCTCCTGAAGTTACCGGCAAATTTGGAGCACATCCTCAATGGAAACATTCTATATTCTTAGATACTTGATATGCCTACTCTTAGAATACTTGAAGAATCAAGGAAAAAAATTCAATTGAAACATCAAGAGATCTGAATTTCCATTAAGCTTGGAATGAAGAACTAACCAAGCTTTTTCCCTTCTCAAACTCATTTTCCTTTCAATGAATTCAGGACAACCAAGAACCAATGGTAAGGTCCCCAAGAGATAACATCTGTAGCATCTTTGGGCAGTCATTCCTCATGTGGCACCCACATTCATCTCAGTTTTCACTGTTACGTCCCATCATTGTGTAGCCACTAAGCTCACACAGGAGTTGGTTTTGGCATGCTGTTAGATTGAGCTGTCCCATAAAATTTGTCTGTCCATCCTGGCCATTTCTCATATTTCTGGACTTAAGAGCAGCAATGACTGGTTTGAATCACTTACTGAATTATAGCAGTGACTGTAATGTCCATTGTCAATATTTCAGCACATATACCTACACTCCATGCTCAATTATTTCAAGGTTTTCACTCTCAGCAGTAAAGGAAATAATTAACTGAATTAACAATGCTATTTTATTAATTATATGTCTTCTGGAAGGTCATGTTTTTAAGCAGTATAGTTCTATTTTTGGTTATGCAAAATCTTTGATTTGCAGTCTGATTAAGTCTTTATAGATTTTTTTCTCAGGCATAGCATCCATAAATAAAGGACAAATTATGCTTTCTTAGAAGAATCTCCTTACGTTAACACATATTCTTTATCAGCATCCCTCACATTTTCTCTTATTTTCCGAAAACTAATTTTGAGCAAAGGATGTTGACAATTCACTGAGTCTAAACTTTCTGGAATAAAACTGTCATAAGGGTGGTGCATTTTTTTTATAATTTTAATGTTTAAACCAATTCTTTTCTCACAAAAACATATGACTCATTCTGAAAAGTACAAAAGAAAGCTGCCTGTAAGAAAACCCATCCTCCAGATACATCTCTGATGATGTACTAAAATTAAGTCGTTAGATGCACAGGGTGAGGACTTTTTCTTGTTTGTTCTGAAAAGCATCTAATAGATTCTGAATATTATGAAAATGTTACTATGAAACAATAGTAGTTAAAAAAACCCTGATGCACTCAGGAATACTCGGCAGAAAAAAATCTTGATTGCCAATTTAAGAGTACCCAGCAGAGGACAGCCTGCAAGGGAATATGTTAACAGAGATATAAAAGCCAAGGATGAGATTTTATTTGGAAGAACAGAAGCTTATAATGATGACCTGCTACTTCCCTTAAACACCTTCTTGTGGCATCCCAGTTACAAATGCACCTTCTTCCTCATTTCAGATTCTAATATCCAAAACCTGTTCTAGTTTTTTTGGGGAAAAAAGGAGATTCCTTTCCACAGTCTGCACTTGAAAGGCAATTCTCACAGTCCAGCCAAGGAAAGTAAATAATTTTTCAAACTCAGCTTTTATTGAAGGCACGTATTTATTGCCTATATACCTCCCACCCCGTTCAGAGAGTGATGCAAACTCCTGAATTTTCTACCCACTGGAGAGACTTTCTCCTACTTGCAGTCCTCCACAACTCAGAGTCCCTCAAAAAGTTAAGGAGACATCAGCAAAGAGAATACTGTAACAGAAACAGAGCAGACTATGTTTAGTGACGCTAAGGTACTGATTCATTCTCAGATGTTAGTTCCAGAAAATATAGGACACTGTTGCCAGAATTCTTCATTCTGTCCCTTCCTTTCACAGTGATGACAACTGAGGTGCAAAACCTGTCGATGCACCAACACTTCAACACTATGCCTTATGAAAGAAAATAGTGCCTTTTCCTTTTCAGTTCCTAACTGAAGATTAATCAAGTCCCGGAGTACAGAAATTGGTAGCCCTTATTCTTCTACTCCCTAGATACACACCAGATTTGCATATTCTACAAGGGTGTGAGTCAGCTGGGATGGAAAGATGCTTCTGTTTTATCTTTCTGGGATCATTGCAGGGATTTTCTTCCTGGCTAAGGGAGAAGGCTACAGTTTGTGATAGGTTTAGTCAAAGCACTGGGTTGGATATGTAATAACAATAATAACAACCAGTAAAATGGGTTTCTGACACTGTTGTTCCCTAAAAGTTAAACTGGAATATAATGTACCCATCCATTTATGCCGTAAAAAAACCACTATTACATATTTATAGCCAATGAATGATATCAAATCATTCATTGCTGCAAAATACAGCTCTTTATATATAAATATATATTTATAATATATAATATATAAATTTATATATATTTATATATTTATATACAATTTATAATATATATAATATATAAAAATATATATAAATATAAAGTATATATAAAATATAAAAAGCAAGGTCCTGGAACCTCAGACTCCAAACACAAAGGCAATCCCCAACAAAAACAAAGGGACAGGCCAGTCAACAGTCAAAAATCTGCAAACTTCATTGCGAGAATCTATACCACAGAAGGAATGGCTGCTTCAAATTGAAATGTATTTAGAGGCTTAATGTAAAGCCTCTAACCCTAAGTTAACTACCAAATTCATCTATCCATTTAAGACTGTTGGAGTCATAAAGACCCCTACCAATACTAACTCTTCTGACCCTGTTCAACTCAATGAACAGGGCTCCTGGCCTGCTGGTTTCCCAAACCCTAGCATAACCCTATGCCTGAATTAGCTAATAAACCCTCTCAAAGTATTATTTGCATACTAAGCCAGCATGTAAAGCTCTATTCTTTTCAATACTAAATCATCTTTCTGCCTTCAGATTGCATGGGGGTCACAAATTTCTGGCCTTTGAGTCTCCAACTCTTCACCTTAAGTACATTAGACATTCTCTCCTACCAACACCAAACCACTGCTCAAGCATGCGGTGTCTGTGGAATACAGTATGGCACTATAATCACTTAAAAAATTAAACAATTTCTTATCCAAGTATAGTTTTACCCCTGTTTTGAACAGATAAAAACTCCAACCCACGTGCTTACGCTAAACTCAGTTATAAGAATGAGGCCAATCTTTGCAGTGACAGACATGGAAAGCAGCTGAAACACACCAATATGTGAAAATTTAGACTGAAACTGAAACATGTAAATCAAACATTAATGAAATAGCCTGAAATGCTATTACTAAGCATGTATGGAATATAACCATAAATAAGGATCCTAATAACATGAACCCCTAAACCCAGATGTTACTTTGGACATCAATTCCTACAATAACACAGAAGGTAAAATCTTCTTCAATCCTAAGCCCTCCTTTTAACCTCTTAGTACCTGAGCTTCAAGCCAGAAGCCCTAAGTCTGAGCCCAAATAATATGCTTAGTAACACAGATATTGATCAACCCTAACAGTACATGGGAGTAAACAGTCCCTGCCAGACACTTTCTAAAACTGAAAGCCGCAAAGTTGAATCACTAGAGTCTTACAATCTAACTTTAATTCAAACCATAAACTTAATTTGAAGTCTAGAAGTGAGATGAATCATTTAAACAGAAAAAACCCAATCCCTACTACTGCCACCAGGCTTTTAACTCTTGGGGCTTTTAAAATCTACAGAATCTTGAAGACTTACCCTGCCAAATTTTAACTCTGACCCCCACCTCAAGCAACCTCAGGAAGGATATGGGACTAGTTCAGTTGCCCAGCCATAACAGTGGCTTTTAATCATGGTAATCAGTGCTGTGAAAGAGGACTGTTTAGGAGAGGTAAAGAACTCCCTACAGGAAGGGAGCTCCTAGCTACCTGTGCTCTTGAGAAACAAATAATTAAGTGAACTTTCAGTTTCAGATTTCCAAAACCTAATATTATTTCAGTTCTAACCTCAGACTTAAATGTAGGCAAACAGAGACCAATGCCTATAAACTTCCTGATAGACCGGAAAGATATTTGATTAATAAACAATTAAACCTGGTTAAGTTTCTTCATTTTGCCTTGTTATTCCCTCAATGGATCAGGTTCAGAATCCTGCCTTTGCTGCAGATTATTCTTTTTTCAGACTTTGATCAGCACAGCACAACCTGCAACGTACCATAGCCTTGCTGAATAATTTATGTTTCTGCAATCATTTTACTTGTTATCAGAATCTTCCTGTTATATTTAAATTGCAAACATGTTGCTGCATCTCAGTACCCTGTTTTGAGCTGCTGCAATCGTGCTGTGTGTGTTCAACTTCTGCAGGAGGACTGAGACCATCACTGCTTGAATACATAAGAAGTGAAAACTCCAGAATGTGTTAGAAGGATTATTTATAGTAGCCCAAGTCTGATGTTTCAGATGATTCTTCATGTTACAAGAAAATTACTTCATACCAAGTCTGAAAAACAAAAAAAACCAAACCCAAAACTGTCTGACACCTTTTCACTGCTATTTTGTCGAAGCAAGGCTGTTATTCTTCAGTCATATAAAAAGTGGCAACTGTTTCTGGGTACCTTTATTAACAGTCCTGTAGGTGGTAATGAAGCAACTGTGGCCTGGAACAATTTTCTGCATTTTTCACTCACAAATTAACCAGGAGCCAGTGCAAATTCAGCTGTTACTGTTAAACTGAGAATTCCTTGTTAAAATTCTAAACATAATTTCTTATGTTATGAACAGACGCATATAACATCTTGCTCTCCTAGATTTACTTCTTTTTCCTACCTGAAGTACCCTGTCTTTCTCACGTTAATTTTCCTTATTCTTCTTATCAGGTGCAATTCTTCATATTAACCAAACCTTGCATGAAATCTTTTTCTTCCTATAGTTGAATCCCATTTTCTTCCAGCTATTATTCAGTAGAATTAGTCCATATGCTATATCAATAAAAAAAGAGCAAACAATATGGAATATAGTTCATTTCATGAAACACTTTATGAAGCAGTAATCACTTTTTACTAGGCTATCTTGATGCTAATCAATAACCCTTTCACTAAACCCAAGTTAGGAGGAGAATAATTCCTATACTGTGAAAGAAACAGAAGTTGAATATTTCTGATTTAGTCAGTTGTTCTTTGAAAGATTTTCCCCTTTCTGTCACTAAAAGTCTGCCCTGTTGCAAGAATCAAAGCACGCGTTTCACACATAGTGAGATTCCAGCCTAGTGCAAATAAATCCATGCTCTAGGTTTGGGACAAAAAGCTTTAAAATTCTTTTAGAGGAAATTGTTAGGAGAAATATTACAACAGCTATAAAGAGATGGTCTTAGGGCCAAGGCTTCAGAGGAATTCAAGGTATATACATCTATAGATGTAAACAGCAGCCGATCTGCTTCTCCTTCTGCTGCACTTCAAGATACTCATTGATGTCTGCAGCTGTACTGAGTTTAAAGGCTCTTCCAGAATAGTTATATAATTATATATATAGTTACTATATATATATATAGTTACTATAAAGGTAACTCAAACATGCAGATTCTACCCTTCTCATCCACATATCATTACGGGTTTAGCTGTTATCTCTGTGAGGACAAATCTATTTCAAAGTCATATTTTTCTCTCTACTTCTTACTTTCAAACAATTCTCTCAACTTTTACAAATTGGAAATGCAGTAAGTCTATACTTACATCAATGAATCATGCATGTGACCATCTGACCCTTATTACAGCAGCTTGCTACAGCAGAATTCATTGCAATACCACTGCTACTCGTAAAGCGCAGAAAAACAATGGTATTAATATTCCTTTGTCTTGAATGTCAGCATATTTAGGTGCTCTTAAAAATTAAGGTGGTTTTTTTTCTATAATCAAATAAAATTTGCCAATAAAATGTGACCAGTTCCAGCATGGAAGAAAGAAACTGATTGTAGAAGGCAATACAGGGAAGCAATCTTCAATCAATTATCGATGTCCCAGCAAAATTAACTGTAATTCCATTCCCCTTCCACATTAGGGCTTTTACCTCCTCTACATCATTTTTCTTCCTTGCCCCTCCAACTCCATAAACCTGAAAGTGTGTCAGTCCTTCCTGCAAGAGCAGGAAGTTTTCTGTGATTCGTCATAATTTTTCTTAGTAAATCATTTACTGAGATTTCCAGCACTGTCACTTCACTTTCAATTAAATTCCTTCTAGGTTAAAAGTTAAGAAGAAGTACACTAATCAGTGAGTATTTAACAGACCCAACAGTGCTCAATACATGCTCTTTTGTTTTCTTTACTCTACTCTTGCTCTGCTCAGTTTTGCTATATAAATTCTGCTGGGACACCCCAGTTGCTCTTAGATCCAAGTTCTCACAAAGATTCAGATCACTCCAAATGTAACCTTGTTTTTATAAAAATGAAAATAACATGGTATTTTGAGGCTATTGAGGGGTTAACAATGGGGTTCAACGATGGGACTGAAAAAGCAACAAGACATCTGTCAGACCAGATCCAGATTAACACAACAACTGTTGTCTGGGATTTCACTGGCTTGAATTTTCCATGTCATCCCCAGTAGATACGAGCACACCCCAAAAACCGCTGTCATAAATGTGACTGATGAGCTTCTAAAGCCAAGGCCTGAAAACGCATAAGAATACAGCTGAGTCACAGGCATTAATGTAAGGAATTCATCAATCCAGAAATAAAAATATAACAATAATAGTAATTGTAACTGTGATGATCTCACTACACAAGCAGAGCAGGGTTTGTATGGAAAGGCTTCTTTTTTTTTGTATTTTCCCTTCTCTTTAAAAAATAAATAAATAAATAAAAAGAATGCAATCAACAAAGGAAGTTGGGAAATACAGAGAAGATTTTGGATACATGTGACAAGATTTAATACAGAATTTATGATGCCTAAAACCCTTGCCAAGTTAAATGACTGGTCAGTTGATATCTGCCTGAAGCAATGAAATATGAGATGAAAAGTAATGTTACTTCTTTCCGACAAGAGTGGCTAAACACAATATTAGGTCCCATATGTTGCTCCAAGACAAAATGAAAATGTAAAGCCATGTATCTTTATTTACTCATCAGGAACATAACAAGTCCTTTTTCCCTAAATGCAGCAGAAATAAAAATAAGAAAATTGAACATTTTGTCCTCTCCCTATTTTTACAGCTCCAAATCTGTTTCAGATGGAGCTCAAGACAAAAATGGTTGAGATATGTCTCCACCTCCCCCTTTCCCTCCATGCAGCTCCTTGCTTACTGTAAGTCTTTAGACCCTTTTCACTGGCACACAAACCTTTGTGTAACAGTAGCAAGTAAACCGTGTCCATCATGAGTACCCTATCTGTGTCTATATTCAAGCATATTTCTTATTGCCTCCCAGAAACCATAACAGTTATTTAAAGCATGATTTCAAAGTCCATCTCTAAAAATAGAGGGAAGACCAGCAGAAGCTGCTCAGGTTATAAACCCCACTTCACTGCTCTCTGACCACATGCTGTGAAGTGCCTGCCTACATACCATTTCAATGCAAATGACACATTACAATTTAAAGGTGTCTAAAGTGTTTTTCACGTCCTTTTATAATCCACTCATAGAATTATTATCTTCTCATCGTTCAAACTTTGCAAACCCATCACCCCTGATGATCCAAAAACTTCATTTGTAAGAGAAATTAAATACAACCCCACCAAAATAAACATATTGATGCCTAATAAACGCAGCAGCCAATCATGACTACCCATATTTTCAAGTTGTGTATGTACCTGGTTGTCTTCATATGACTTAATTTAGTACTGGCATGTTAATAGAAGCATGATAATAATTTTGATCTTCTGTTACATTTATTTACTAGTTTATATATATTTTTTCACCTCAGGTAGCTAGCCAATATAACTGTGATTCACAGCTATGAAATGATGGACGAGTCAATAAATCTCCTCAATATCATGGATATCAAAGTAAGGATATACTCATAATGTACTCTTAGAAGTTTTGCTTTATCAAATTATAAATTATGTACATTGTAGTACTTTTCTAGAAAACTTCTCTCATCATGTTGATCCTACCTAGCTACCCTAACAACTACTTTTTCCCTAGGCTTTAAACATCCATAGACACGTACTTTTCTTCTCAAACCACAGAGTTCCTTTATGAAGTTTATAGTCAACACCACTACAGACAGCACTGAAGACATTATTATAAGACACGTAATATATATTTCTTTCTATGCATTATCTTGAATAAACTCCATAAAATCTCAGAGCCTTGGGTTCCCTTTTCCAAAAAGTAGAGTAATAGTTACTTCATAAGCAGGTTGGCAGTGGGCAGAGAACACTGAATAGCAGATCAACATTATGTAAGTGCTTCCACTTAACACTTGTCTAAGTAACTAAAAACTTTACAAGATTACATGTTTTCCTAGATCAATGAAAAAGCACTCTTTTATTGGCTGAAATCAATTAATTGAAGCTTGGTTGTGATATGAAAGCAATTAAAAAATCAGAAATCCAGAAAGGTTGAATGAAACTGCCTCTGTTGGAATAATACAGAAATTAGAAAGAAATTCTAGCATTAAAATACTACAGCTGCACAAAATGTGCAACATTGGACAAAGTGAGCAAAACATTCAAGCACATGCCTAGCTAAACCCACGCTTTTTCAGAGGTGTCTGTATTATTTTCCTTAAGAGACTCAAGCTCATTTTAAGTGCTTTCCTCAATTGGGATGAATGCATATTATACCATATTTATTAATTTAGGATAACAGAACTACTTTGTAATATCGCAAGACAGAAGTGTCGAAGTCCCCTGGCCTTTAGGATAGTTTCTGAATAAAAAAAATCCTTCCCAAACCCTGAGAGTCAGGATCATTAAAAGTTTAAATGGAAACTTCCTTTAGCTCTGAGATAGAATTACAAACAACCATTTCCAGTATCCTGAATCTGGTACCAATAAACAGAAAGACCACTCAAAAAATTCAGGTCTCTCATTCATTTTGATTCCTTATATATATATTATTCAATAAACTTGAGAGTCAGCTAAATTCTTTGATTTCTAGCCAATACCTTGGAAAAATTCCCATTCAGTTCAGGAAAAAGTACTATATATTCAGTCTGGAACTGTTGAATTACTTATGACTGAATTAGATCTTCAAACTTTTTGGAGAAGATACACCATCAGTAGCAGATAACACTGCAGGAGTTTAGGCTACTGTCACCTAAGCTACATTTGACAGGAAAGAAAATATACTCAGCTTTTGCCTATAATGATTTTTTTTATTGCTATGCAATAATATCTAATGCCTTCCAGATGCATTCAGGACAATTTGTTCATTTCACTCCGTAATCAAAATGTGTTTTGACTACTAAGTCCCTATTTAGTTTTTTCTGTAATAATTTTTCTTAATGGGAGTATTTTCCAGATGTTGTGTTAGTCTAGTCATCTGGGACCTCTTCCAACTCATGTGGAAACTATGCTGTCATAAGCTGTCATCGGCAGTTTTGCTTAACAAGCTGTCTAATTAGTTAACCCCAGCACAGTTACAAAGCAATATATAAGGAATCTGAAACATCACTGAGAGCAGACATATTCTTTGCTAGGTAAGTGTCACACCTATCTCTACTCAGAGCATTTTAATCAAAGTGCACTTCTTCAAAAGGAAAATGACAAACCAGAACAGAAAAAACAGACAAGTTTTCCTTTTGAAAGAAGACTTCCTTTTATCCTGCATTTCCATTTGACGTATTTAAACACTAATATTTCAATGATAGATTATGGTTTATAATATTATGTTGCTTAATAACTAATGTTTTTATAGTAGGTTTTTTTGCTTTACTTTTATATGTATTAGCATTATAACCTTAAAAACCATTGTACTGAAGTGCATCCATGTTAAAAGACTGACTATACTTTTCATGTAATAGAATTCTGAAAAAGAATTTATTTCCATTATTTGTTAATAATGAATTTTCCTAGTTTTGCTACAAAATCTAACAGCTAATTGACTAATAACCAAAAGAGAATCTATGGAGTAATTCTAAATTAGCAATTTGTCCTTGAACAATTTCAGTATTAATTTTATATTGTTACTAGACTAGTATTGTGCATAGAGATATATACATTTTTTTTTTTAAATTATGAACTAATTAATTGAACTGCATGTAGTGATGTGAGATTATTTCCTTTTAGGGATGATGTCGTACCTGAAAGTAATGATCATATGGAACATACTTTGCGTTTCCCTGGTGATCCTGTCACTGTCCTTGATTCAAGAAGTGTCTTCTCAAGGTACTGTAACATAAAAAGTTGAAGGGAGGGTGTCTAGGATATCTAATAAGTAGTAAGAACGCTTGAAATGCATCTTCATAAAAATATTAAGTTCTAGAACTTTACATTTATTCAGACAGGCATTATGATTCAGTTTTATCATCACTGAATATTTTCATAAATATATATTGGTACAGCATGGTCCTGTTTTTTTGAGGAATAACATATAAATATGAATAGAATACGAAATGCGTATGAACCTACTTCTTTTTTGGTAGACATCTTATACAGATCCTGTTGCCCTCTGACATATTTAGACCAAGTGATTTGCAGCATGATTCAAGGAAGAATCTAAAATTACAGTATCCACAAAATTTGGTTATAAACAAATAGAATAGGCTCAGGGAAAGGAATGTCTATACTATGTTAAGTGCTTTGCCATTAAATGCACTGTTACTACCATTACCGAGGCAAATTTTGGCAATTATTTGTCTAATACTACAGATTTTTTATCTGTTTTCAAATTTCTGTAATTGATTTCTAACTAAAATAGCACCATTATGAAGAAACAGAAGAACTTGCACCCTGGCAAGCCTTGTGCTGTCACAGTTCTCCAGTAGCTATCAAATCGTTATAGGGATAACACTGTGTCCCCCTTCATTTTTTTGTAAAAAAGTCGTAACAAACATTATACCTACAGCTGAAAATCACAATATATATAATTGTTTGTTATCCCATGGTCTTCCTTCATACACACACAATGTGTGCTGTTAGAAATTGTCTTTGGTGTTGTGTTGTGTTACATGTTATTTCTTGTTATTTTCTTGTTTTTCCTCAATGTTAATTATCTTAATCATTTTAGCTTGCTGACTGTTGAGCTTCTTTGTTTGTACTTAGGGGCACCTCCCCTGTGGTCCTGCATGTTTCATTTCCAGAAGAAGCTGTTAGCATGTTACTTTAGTAGAGGTTTCACATAGGAAGGGGGGATGTCGCAGGGTGAATATCTGATCTGGCAGTAGAAGGTAACAAACTGCTGCTGAGCTTGAATGCTTGCAGTTTGAAAGCAGAACACCTAACGTCTTGCTTAACAGTTGTAATCTGCACCATTTATTATTGTCTAGCATTTTCCAACCTGAGAGCAGTCTAGCAGTAAAGCCACTGTGGAATGAGCTTTTATGTTAATCTGCTAATAAGTGATTTCCTAATTAACAAACAGAAGATACTTATAGAAGATTGCAGGACTAGATCCCAACTGTTCCTAACTTCAGAATTGATACCAAATTCCACTCTGACCTCAGAGAAAAAAAAACAAACAGACAAACATGTAAAGGGCAGGCAGATTTTGAAAATTTATGATAAGAATGGCTCCAGGGACCTGTATTTATTATGACAGTGCTCAGGAGATTTTATTTGATCATTGTGCACATTATCAAAAGTAAAAATCCGACAGACCTAATGGGTCTGTCAGGTACAGTTATGCAGGTGCACATCTATAGTCATACATAAGGTGAATTCAGATGGAGAATAATCTGCAAAACAATATAATGCCTGACTGATATACTGCCTAAATTAAATCTGCAGCAGCTAGTTTGGATGGCAGAACTGAGGTGGTCATATTACTGAACCAGGCCTCAAGGATTCATTGATTTAAAGAAGAAACAGGATATGGTAGCCTCAGCAGAATAGCCCTCTAACCTGAATGTGCACTGATGCTGGTTCTCAGACTGACTCAGAGCAAACCTCTGATCTGCATGCTTTCAGGAGGGGTTGCACCAGGCCCACAGTTTCTGCAACACCAAGTGAAGAAATGGCATTCTGTAGAAAGAAAAGATAACTCTTACTACTACACCATTCAACATTTCCTAATGTACCATTTTGGTTTGGCAATGTTTACATCAGTGTTGTGTGATTTTAGATTTATCAAGCTGTACAGGGAGATGTGGGCAAGGGTATTCTAGAGAGCATGACTGCCAGTGTGATTTTAACTGTCAACACTACATGGAGTGCTGCCCCGACTTCAAGAAAGTCTGCACAGTGGGTAAGTTCCCAAACACAGCCAGTTCCTATTGGCAAAACTTCCCCTCCCCTTTGCTCCAGCTCCCTACCACACCAGTGTCTCTTCTCTGAATGCTTAAATGTCTTAGTTTGCTGTGTCCTTGTTCTCCTCTCATAAATGTATTGTTCTTTCCCTCAAAAACCCATTGATAACCTCTCGCAACCCATTCAAGGAAAATTGTGTATCCACAAGTTGTCGCTAAGAAAAGAATTTTGCTTTTCAGAAGAGCAGAGCTAGGCAAGAGGGGGGAAACAGTTACTGCTTGTTTTCTGCTCCTTAGTGCACTTGTACTGTATCTGTTTGTCTCTTATACATAAAAAAAGGAAAAAACAAACCCAGGGGTTTCCCAGGAAGAGATTCTGGGACATTCCAGCTCAAACTGAAGAAGTGTGGAGGCTGTAAGGTCTAATCCAAAGTCAGCATCCTTCCGTCAATAGAAATTCACTCTGAATCAGAACCATGTCCAGAGTTTGATTGAAAAGGTGGTTGGATGAGTATTATTTTATATGCCTTATTTATAAGTGAAACTCTATAGTGTAATTAAGTACCAGTATTTCAAACTGTTCTACTGATAGTTAAAAAGTTTTATTATGAATCAAACGTCAAAAATATCAGCAATTTAGATCACTGCAGCTTTTTACACTACACTGCAGTTCTAGTAAGATTACAGGTGTAAGATTTCTTAGATCCAGCAACATAGCCCAAGAGTTGTTCAAAAAGCAGACATAGCACTCCCTAAAATGCTAATTTTGCCACTCTGACACACACAGAAGAAGCAGCTTCGTTTTCAGTCTTCCCAGCCTGATTCTGATTTGTGAGGGGACATCAGCATTTCTCACAACTGAAAGTACATACTGAGGTATTTTAATTGTGAGACCATTTGTTTATTGTGGGCCCAGTTCTAATGTTAATCTGGCATCTATATAACATTTATTAAAATGCTTAAGGCTAGAGAAAGTCTTCCCTGTTCGAGCCTAAATCACTGAACTCAGGTAAGCACAGTAGGCACCATCCTAAAAGGATGAAGGCAGTCCGAGGAAGGACTCTTGCCCAGCTAGTGTGTGATCGGTGCTGACTAAATTAGAGAAATGCCAGACACTGCTTATGAATAAAAAATGCCCTATCATCGTAAAATAAAAACAATATTCACCCGTGCACGTGGGATAAATCCACTGGCATTAACAGACTCAATCCACATCTACATTGGTCAAAACATGTTCAGAATCTGCCTATACAGTAATTCTAATTTTGATAGACAGTGATTCAATTGTAAAGTATGATTTCATGCCATGCATGCCACAGAGACAATGATTTAATAGAGACTTACCTACAGAAAAGATACAGGACCAGAATAACAGATTATATGGTAAATTCTGGAAATACTAAGTGGTAGCCAACTATTGTCTCAATTCTGTGAGATGCTAAGCATCCTCAAAAAATATTCACTTCAGGTGTAACAATCGCTTCAACTTAACACTTAAATGTACTACCTATTAAATGTACTACTGAATGTTAATAAACATTAGATTGTAACGTGATGTAAATATTTAGGGGCAAAATTTGTACTTGAATAATACAGCAAGTATGTTTTGCTGAAGCCTGTAATAGGTGTGTACACAGTTTTCCAAAACAATTTGGACACTATCTGGTATGAAACAGAAGTATTGTAGTTGTCAGAAATTAACCAATCATGAAATATTAAAAACACGTGGTTATTATGTCAAAACACGGTAGATACTCTTTTAATACTAATAATTTAAGAATTGTATTAAATGGACTGGGATAACATTTCAAAAGTAGTCACTCTGTGTAAGTTTGTTAACTCTTTCACACAAAGTTGCACTATTTGCTCAGAGACACCAGGTACACTTGGTGATGATCTATTTAGGCAAATTATTTTAAGAAATTCTTTCTTAGACACATTACTCTTGATGCAGAGTGGTACCCTCATGAACACCTTTTTAGAAACCCAACCCAGAACTTCAATACCATTCTTGAGATAACTACTGCTTGACTGGGGAAACTGAAACCTTCTATGATGGGACCTAGCTAAGTGAACGCAGAGGTCACTCTCTATTCCATTATAAATTCTAAATGGTCTCAATATACTGCAGTGGCAAAGTGTAGTTCTGGTTGTATAGCCTGATCCAAACCCCACGATTACACAAACAAGTTCTGGATCAGACCAGAATAACCACTAGATTTTTTGAAACTGTTCTTTACATCAGCTGAAGCAAAGAACTTCACTGTAGAAAGGTCCCAGCATTAAATGTGAGCTAGCCAAAATTACTCACTTTCTTGTTCTGCCTTAAGCAGCAGTCTCCTGCAGAGGACGTTGCTTTGAAGCCTTTGAAAGAGGAAGAGAGTGTGACTGTGATGCAGACTGCGAAAGATATGGCAAATGTTGCCCAGACTATGTGGAACACTGTAAAGAGGGTAAGAAATGTATCATTGTATTTTTCTTAGATGTATTTAAACAAAGATGCTTTGCATTATCATAAAACATTAACTGTGCAGGCTTCTTCGGACACAAGAAGTTGACTACCGAAAAAACCAACCAACCAAAAAAAAAAAAAAAAGAAATAGCCCCAAACACCACTCCTCCCCCACCCCCCCAAAGAAAACAAAAACAAGCAAACAAATAAACAAATTCTAATTTAAAAAATAAATTGGCCATTTTCTTAAGCATGAACACTTTATGGATGCATACAGGTAGATATACCAGGAGTCATCACCAAGATAGTCCAACAAAAATAGCCCAACACCCAACCTTGCTTGCTCTGAGTACTAGCTTGGCTATGAAAGTAAATGCTTTGATACCATTGTCATCACCTTATGAGACAAAACTACATCTCCTTTTGTAAAACTACTTATGGCAGTTACCAGCTCCTTTGGTCAGATCAAAATAAATTCTGCAGGCTCCCTGAGCTCCATCACGCTTTTTTGACAAGATCCTTCTACGAGCCTATGCCAGGGGGAAGTGAGGGTCTCATTCCCAATGCTACAATCTGACCCAGTGATAAACTAAAAATATTTTCTGGCGCTTACTTGGATGCAAGTGAAATCCCACACGACCTTCAGAGTTAGAAAATCTGAACACGAACCTTGTTCCTCCTAAAACTCAGCCTACTAGATGTTAGCATAATACTTAGATCTTGTCTTGCTTCTTTGGCCCATGCCTGCTTTGTAGCTCTTATCACTTTCAAGGGAACTATCACTTCTAAGATGTCTCTCCAAAATGATCACTTGCATAGAATTATTTCGTCTGAACTACTACAAAATAACTAGATCTTCAGGGGATTATCAAAGTAAATGCTTGGCTATTATAGTAGCTGTCAGAGATCCACTATAGTGAGTTAGTCCCAAGTCATCTATAGTCAAAATATTTAGCTGCCAAAAAAAATCTTACAAATTTTTAGAACATAGAACTCCACTCAGAATTCATCTTTTTCCCCACTTCAAAACTGCCATTAGCAAATAAGGCCTCACTTCAGACTTTTGGGAAAAACATTTCTCCTGGCTGTAATGAAACACTTAAAGATCCAAAGAGTATTTTTGCTCTTTTTCCCTTGAATAGTACACTTTAAAGAATCCTATAGGACAAGAGGAAACTTGTATGGAAGATGGTCACTGAAATTTTGTAATCACTTTCTTTTTACGTAGTTGACACTGAGCACCTATGAAGAAAAATGCTCCCACTAACAGATTATTTTATTTCTTTCAGCACACACTAAAAAGCCATCACCAGAAAACAAATCAACATCTAAAAGATCATCCAAAAATGAGGAAAAGCCAGAGGAAGTAACACAGCCCCATGAAGTTATGGAAGGTAGGAAAGTGTACGAATGAAACAGGATGGGTGTTACCTGAAGGAACATTAAAGACCATTTTCCTGCTCTGGAAATAGAAAGCCAGTGTGAGACATTACCCCACAGTTACCAAGCTTGGAACTGCCCAGTTTATAAACTAATTACCTCACCTAGGCCTCAGGATACTGACTTTGGAGGGTTCACTTAGCACGGATATTGAAGTGTAGTGATGCCTCCTGCATCTCTACTGGATTTTCAAACATATCTTCCAAAAACGTTACACACCATTGTCAGTTTTGGACAAAGTCCAAACAGGACTGGAACAGGAAGGGTGTTGTATTTTGAGACAGTGGTGAATTGGCAGGACCAAGACAGGAAAATCTCCCTGCAGGTTTCTCTAGCTTTAATCAAGCCAGGCTTCATGCTGCTCCAGAAAATATGCGATTTATTTTTTTCTGAATGGAAAATATGTTGCTTTCCTGTGTACTTTGGTATTCTGTTCCAGCATTTTAAGTGATAACTCAGGTTCTGTCTGAACTTGAAAGCTGAAGCTACAAGAATGAAATGAGACTAGGAGCCAATTTTGGCCAGTATTTTAACAGTCACTGTTTTGTTGTTGGTTTTTTTGAATTTTACATTTATAGTACTTACCTTTCTGCTGTGGCAACTTCCCATTAAAAAAAAAAAAAAAAAAAAATCAATATAGTGGGTTAAATGAAACGAAGTTAAGGAAATTCAAATAACCATTAACAGGATACCACTTGGGTTTTTCAGATACATTGGGTGGAAGGAAAATCTATTCTGCAACACTGTGCTCATACTGTTTCTACAATACGTTTACACAGATTACTCACACTGCAACATTATAAATTCTTCCAGTCTTCTGGGAGAGAGACTACAGAAAACAAACCAAACAAACCTGTGTGAAAACAGAACTAAACAGCAAAACTTCAGAGAGACAACAGTGAGAGATTAAAATGCAGAAACATTTACTGTTACTTGTTGCTGAATATAGCCTTATAAATGATTTGACATGTCAGTATAACTATATATACATTAAAGAGTCTCTTAAAGCTGTAAATCACAAAGAGGAAAATCACCCAAGATAAAGATACAGTAGGAGATGCAGTCAGATGTCTGGGTTCAGAAAGTTTTTTTCTTCCTGTTTCCCTACCTTTCCTTCAAGTCTAGGTCATCGGTACATAAGTAAGATCAGAGGAATAAATCAGAAGAATAGACTGGGAAGAGAAGCATCTTATTGGAAGGACTATGTTTTACATCATAGTTCCCCCTCCATGAAAAGGGATGGAAACAACAAGTGGTCTCACCTACAAACACCAGACAAAATCTGCCATGATGCATTCAAAGTTGTGACAGGTTAACCAAAAGAATTACTTAAAACTTAGCTAAGCTGCTGCAAATTCCCATGCAGACAAAAGGAACTCACATTTAACACAGTTCAGATTAGCTTTCCTCTTCTACATTAGTTATCTTTTGACAGTTACGTAAGTCCATAACAGGCATTTACGAATTTAACCTAGGTTATCACATATCCTTTACCCCTCCCCATTCTAAACTTTTCACCCACTTTAATTAAGTGCAATTTTACACAGAAAGTTTTTAGAGCAAAGACAATAAAACCAGCTATTGTTGTTCAAAAGATAAACTGCTATATCAAATTGCTATAATAAATTAATATGAAATAGATGCATGCACTGCAATTCTAATGTCTTAATATATATTTGTTCTTACAGATACCCCTGCAACGACAGCAGCTCCAACGACCAAGGCTGAATCTCCCACCACCCCTAAACCTGAAGACACAACCCCAGAGGCCACAGAGCCAACAACAACTGAGGCAGATCCTCCCACCACCCCTAAACCTGAAGACACAACCCCAGAGACCACAGAGCCAACAACAACTGAGGCAGATCCTCCCACCACCCCTAAACCTGAAGACACAACCCCTGAAGCCACAGAGCCAACAACAACCGAGGAAGAACCTCCCACTACCCCTGAGACCACAGAAGAACCAATAACTGAAGCAGACTCTCCCACCACCCCTAAACCTGAAGATACAACCCCAGAGGCCACAGAGCCAACAACAACTGAGGCAGACTCTCCCACCACCCCTAAACCTGAAGACACAACCCCAGAGGCCACTGAGCCACCAACAACCAAGGCAGATCCTCCCACCACCTCTAAGGTAGAAGATACAACCCCTGAGGCCACAGAGGAACCAGTAACTGAAGCAGAATCTCCCACCACCCCTAAACCTGAAGACACAACCCCTGAAGCCACAGAGCCACCAACAACTGAGGCAGACCCTCCCACCACCCCTAAGGTAGAAGATACAACCCCTGAAGCCACAGAGGCACCAACAACTGAGGCAGACTCTCCCACCACCCCTAAACCTGAAGACACAACCCCAGAGGCCACTGAGCCACCAACAACCAAGGCAGATCCTCCCACCACCCCTAAACCTGAAGACACAACCCCAGAGGCCACTGAGCCACCAACAACCAAGGCAGATCCTCCCACCACCCCTAAACCTGAAGACACAACCCCAGAGGCCACAGAGCCAACAACAACCAAGGCAGATCCTCCCACCACCTCTAAGGTAGAAGATACAACCCCTGAGGCCACAGAGGAACCAGTAACTGAAGCAGAATCTCCCACCACCCCTAAACCTGAAGACACAACCCCAGAAGCCACAGAGGCACCAACAACTGAGGCAGACTCTCCCACCACCCCTAAACCTGAAGACACAACCCCAGAGGCCACAGAGCCAACAACAACCAAGGCAGATCCTCCCACCACCCCTAAACCTGAAGAAACAACCCCTGCAGCCACAGAGCCAACAACAACTGAGGCAGACTCTCCCACCACCCCTAAGGTAGAAGACACAACCCCAGAAGCCACAGAGGCACCAACAACTGAGGCAGACTCTCCCACCACCCCTAAACCTGAAGACACAACCCCAGAGGCCACTGAGCCACCAACAACCAAGGCAGATCCTCCCACCACCCCTAAACCTGAAGACACAACCCCAGAGGCCACAGAGCCAACAACAACTGAGGCAGACTCTCCCACCACCCCTAAACCTGAAGACACAACCCCAGAGGCCACAGAGCCAACAACAACTGAGGCAGATCCTCCCACCACCCCTAAACCTGAAGACACAACCCCAGAGGCCACAGAGCCAACAACAACTGAGGCAGACTCTCCCACCACCCCTAAACCTGAAGACACAACCCCAGAGGCCACAGAGCCAACAACAACTGAGGCAGACTCTCCCACCACACCTAAACCTGAAGAAACAACCCCTGCAGCCACAGAGCCAACAACAACTGAGGCAGACTCTCCCACCACCCCTAAGGTAGAAGACACAACCCCCGAGGCCACAGAGCCAACAACAACTGAGGCAGACTCTTCCACCACCCCTAAGGTAGAAGATATGACCCCTGAGGCCACAGAGGAACCAGTAACTGAAGCAGACTCTCCCACCACCCCTAAACCTGAAGACACAACCCCTGAAGCCACAGAGCCACCAACTGAGGCAAACCTTCCCACCCCACCTAAGGCAGAAGATACGAACCCCGAGGCTACAGAGGAACCAATAACTGAAGCAGAATCTCCCATCACCCCTAAACCTGAAAAGCCAACCCCTGAAGCCACAGAGGCACCAATGAGTGAGGCAGACTCTCCTTCAACTCCTAAGATTGAAGATATGGCCCCAGAGGAACCAGAGACTGAAGCAGAATCTCCCACCACCCCCAAAGCAGAAGGCACTACCCCAGAGGCACCTACAACCAAGGCTGACTCTCCCACTACCCCCAAACCTGAAGACACAACCCCAGTGGCACCTACAACCAAGGCTGACTCTCCCACCACCCCCAAAGCAGAAGAAACTACCCCAGAGGCACCTACAACCAAGGCTGACTCTCCCACTACCCCCAAACCTGAAGACACAACCCCAGTGGCACCTACAACCAAGGCTGACTCTCCCACCACCCCCAAAGCAGAAGAAACTACCCCAGAGGCACCTACAACCAAGGCTGATTCTTCCACCACCCCCAAACCTGAAAACACAACCCCAGAGGCCACAGAAGCATCAACAACCAAGGCAGAATCTCCCACCACCCCCAAGTTAGGAGACACAACCCCAGAGGCATCAATGATCCAGGCAGATTCTCCCTCTACCCCTAACGTAGAGGAGGCAGAATCTTCCACCACCCCTAAGGTCAAGGGAACTACCCCTGCAGGCACTGAGGCTGACACCACTGCCATACAAAAAACAACGTCTATGGAAGTAACAGCTACTGGCCCTGGATTATTAACAACTGCTAAAAAAGACACGAGCGCTCAAACTACTGAGACTGTCACAACAACTACAAAAGAAAAACCCATACCTGGAGCAGACACAACAGTTTCAGAAACAATTGAGAAGAAAATTACAACTTTTGCACCCAAAGTATCAACCAGCACAACTGTGAAAGGCACAACTACAGCAGTTCAAAAGACGGTGGTGACTGAAACTAGGACTACTGAGATTGTAACAGTAACTGACAAAAAAGACAAAACACCAGCTAAAACTGTTACTACTCCTATAACCGAAGGGACAACAACTAAAACAGAAACAACCACCATGGTGAACAAAGAGGTAACAACACCCAAGAAAGCCAAAACTACTGTGCTTAAAGACATTTTAACAACAACAAGTAGGAAAGACATAACTACTGTAACTTCAGAGATAACAGCTAAACAAGATGACTCTCCTAAAGGTAAGGATGATATTCCAAACACAACTCCTACAGCCAAGCAAACTGTCACTACAGCAGTTGCATCAGAAGCAACTACTGTAGACAAAAAGACTGTAACAACAGTTGCAGAAAAAGAAGCAACCTCAGCTAAACAGGACGAGACTCCCACACCAAAAGAAACTTTCACAACTAAGAAAGAAGAAAGCACCACGGGGACAGAGAGTGTAACAGCAGCTGCAGCAGCTACAACTCCCTTGCCCAAGCCCACTGTGTTGACAACAACAGCCAAACCAGATTCAACCCCTAAACCCAAGGAAATTGTAACAACAAATAAAAAAGACACTACTACAGAAACTAAGCAGACTGTAGAAGCAGCTAAAGAGAGCGTAAGTAATGCTTGTGTTATTGTAGAGACAACAGCTGGTAAAAAAGAGGTAACGGCCACCAAAGAAACTAGAGTCGCACCTGAAGAAGAAATGCCTGATGCCACCAAAAAGGCCCCTAGTATTGACAAAGGAGAGGAAACGACAGTTACCAAAGAAACCACTACAAGAGATAAAAAAGACACAATAGAAGAAATGTTTATTGTTTCTAAAGGGACATCAAAGCCAACTATACATTTCCAGGAGGTTACTGACGCAAGAGAAGAGCCTCATCCAGCTGACCCTGAAACTCTGCCGGTAAAAGAAGAGCCTGAGATCAACAAGCCTTTAATACAAACTGAGGACTTGCCGATTTTAGCTGGAGAAACACAAGGTAATTGCATTCCAGTAGGTACAAAAGCAGCAGTAACTCCACCAGAGCACAACAAACCACATGAGTAAAGGACATGCAAGTGCATTCTATACAGTGTCATAAGAACACGTTACTTCTGTCCCAGTGGTAAACCATAACCAGGTAAACCATAACCAAGGTGCTGCAGCTCCCAGCGTCCTGAATACCAGTACCTCAGTTTTCAGTTGTGTTAATTAAATTCTTCAAGTAGCTTAGAGTGTGATCTTGTTTGCTGAAAAACGTTTCCTGTAAGTACTGTAAAAGATGCAAACAGAAAAAAAGTCAAGGAAAAAGAAGATAAATTTCTAAGTCCCATGAAAACATTGCAAGGGAGTCAAGCTGAATATTCATTACTTATGGTAACCAGGTGTTCTGTAGTCACATACAGAAAATGTCATATTAGGTAGACAAGGAATGTCTTCCTTGTATTCTCTTTCCTCTGTGCTTTTTGCCCCATTTTTAATGTCCTTGCTATTTATTTTAATCATGCATAGCCTGCAGGTTCTTGGGCTTTTTTTTTTTTTTTTTTTTTTTTTGTAAATAATTTTGGAGAGGAAAAAGAAGTTTTTTAGGTGGAAAATACTTGGACTTTTATCCAAAACAGATTCATCTTTCCTTTATATTTAACTGAAAGTAAATGTAAATGCTTTTTTAAGAAATAAGGAGCGGGAAGAAAACCTACAAAGTACCAAGTAAACATCCCAGAGCATAAAGGATTTTAAAGAGGTAGAATGCAATGCATTTCTAGGTGTTTTTTTCTGAAGCACAGATATGCATGCCTAATCATGTAAATGGCTGCTCTTGCACTCGTGGGACCAAACGTAAGAGCCAGTTTTTCCAGGAACATCTCCCAGATGAGTAATTAAAACCTTTGCATGACAAGGGCCCCGAACATCTCCCGACACATGCGATCACATTTAACGGCCGTAGTACCACTGGCGGTGGGCTGAGGAGGTAACTTGTTACTCTTAAATGTTAAACAAACCCAACCCACTGTGTTTCGCAGCAAAGAAGGACGAGAAGGACCTGTGCAACGGGAAGCCGGCGGACGGCATGGTGGCCCTGCCGAACGGCACATTGGCCGTCTTCCGAGGTAGGTAGATAAGCCGGTCCCGGTCCCGCCCTCACCTGCCCCTGCCCCTGAGCTCCTGCAGCGCTCCGAGGCCCTCACGAAGCGACTCACGAGGCCGGCGCCCTCCCGCTACCGCCTGGCCCGACCCCCCCCAGGAATGCTGCCGGCGCAGGAGCCACCTTACCCCCTCAGCCGCGTCCTGAGCGGGGAAAAGACGGGAGCGGAGGTCCTCGTTTGCAGTGCCGTCCCCTTGCCCATACGCGATTCACCGTGCCTCCTCCCGCCGTGCAGGTCACTACTACTGGCTGCTGAACGGCAGGAGCCCGCCGACTACCAATCCCCGCCGGATCAGCGACGGCTGGGGCATCCCGTCCCCCATTGACGCCGTCTTCTCCAGGTGCAACTGCGATGGCAAGACCTTCTTCATCAAGGTGAGGAGCGAACGTGACGGGCGCGGGAGGCAGCCGGGGAAGGGTGTGGGGCAGGTCGGCTCTAAAACTGCAGCCCCAAAGAAGAGGTGCTTTGTGTTGCTCGTGTTATAGATACAAATGGCGTTTGTATCTAAAATACAATATATAGATATATATTGTATTATTGCAATATTGTATATATTGCAATATAGAGAACAAATGGCGTTTGCAAATAGGGTGGTGGGTTTGAAACTGTGTAGGTGAAGTGTCTTTTCCGCCCCACCTTTCCGTTAGCCTTGAGATGGCGCTTGCCAGGAAAAACCTACATTCAGTGTTTTTAACCCGTGTAACGGGCCAGGAGACAAAGCATTGACAGAAATTGAGTAATTGGGCCGCATATGGACCACACGTAAAAGGAAGTCCAACTTTTTAAAATACAGGTATTTTATCTTGCCTTTCCCTTGCCCAAACACAGCCTAAATTTGTTCCCAATATATTTCCCTTCTTGAAAGAAGGTAATGAAATGCACACACCTCATAAAAGACATTATACAGTTATTTCCCAGTTAATCATTCAGTCCTGGGATTCAAGCAGCTTTTTCTATCCATGAAAATCCAGATTTAGGAAGCAAACCATTTTGTTCAGTAACCATTCTTAACAGTTCATTTCTAAGATATGCTTTTCCTACTGAAAGGCAGTGTTAAAAGACTGGAGAAGGTATTTCTTTACATTTTTTTTCCTGTTTTTAAAGAACGTGGTAGTAGTTCCAGTCAAAGCATAGTTACCAAAATGCTAGTGTTATGATTATTTTTTATCTCTGTGTTGAAGCTCAATTACCAAGAATGAATTTACTCTGAAGCTCATTTTTTCCTTTAATCATTAGGGTCCCCTGTACTGGCGTTTCACTAATGGTGTTATGGATAAAGGCTATCCCAAACCTCTTGCAAATGGATTTGCAGGGCTAAGTGGAAAAATAGTAGCAACCCTCCCAGTGGCAAGATACAACAATAGACCAGAATCTGTTTATTTTATCAAAAAAGGTATGTTTCATATTTCAGAAATTCAGAGATGATCAAAAGGTGCTTGAATTGCCTTAGGAATTAAAACATCATTTCTCTTGAATAAAAGAGAAATGTGTTTCTTTCAAAATCAGAATAGTAAGTGATGTTAAAGGTGTGCTAGGTGGTCAAAAAATATCCTGAAGATTTAAAAATTTGTATTCAAGTGCTTTTTAAAACGGAGAGGACTGTAAGGGATAGAATCCAGGAAAATATTAGAATAAGTTTTACCTGGCAGTAAAACTACTGTAGCCTGAAGCTAATTAGAGAATGAAAGGCTTTAATCTTACTAGTTCATAACTACGTACGGAAATCTCCCTATTTCTTATTTCAAATTAACGTGTTTCCTTATCTTACATGCATGATGTGCTGCCAATGTAAGAATTCTTACCTGAATTTAAAAACCATACGTCAATGAAATGTAAATCCTTGTCTGGACTCTAGCCCTCTTCTCATGAAACCTAAAATGCTGGTCTTACCCAATTCTTGATAAATAGGAATGATGGCAGCAAAAGCAGTTCCCCTGGCATTGTACTTGCTACAGTAACTGTAATGAGCACTGCATTTAGAAGCACATGTTGGATTTAGAGCAAGGTGGTTGGTGTGGTAGGTTTGGGTTTTTTTTCCCTTATCTCAAAATGTAGTGGATGTATTAAATTGATGTTATCCCTTTCCTGTATGTAATAGAGATAAAAGTGTCATTTTCATATCTGATAGAGTTGGTGGTTTGGTGGTTGTGGTTTTTTGTTTGCTTTTCATTTGATTGTGTTTTTGTTGGTTTTGTTTGTTTGGGGTTTTTTGTTTGTTTTTTAACCAAATGAAATAAACATCTATTTTAGATGGCAACATGCAACAGTACGTGTACAGACAAGAACCAGCTAAGAAGTGTCAAAGAAGAACCCAGGTTACTGTAAGATACCCAGCTTATGTCCCGAGACTTGTAATAAGGAGACGCTTTCAACGTGCATTAAGAATGCCAACCGTTATTCGGACTGTCAGAATCAACCCACATTCATCTGGTAACTTATGTTTATTAAGTTTCTTTTATACAACCATTTTAATCTTAGTAGTTCTGAAACATAACATTCTGGGTTTTTTTAATGTAGTACTTATAAAAATTTTTAATCCAATAGATCTCACTTGCTGTAGATTATACAGGCAAATGATAATTACAGCAGACATATTGTGACACCTCCTAACTTTACTTTTGCTTGCAGGAGTTCTGCGTAAGGAAATCAAAATGACCACTTACTGGAAAGGGCTCCCGAAAGTTATTCATTCAACTATATCACTACCCAACTACAATAAGCCAGATGGCTATGATTATTATGCCTTCTCTTACAGTAAGTTAAAGCTAATGCAAGTTACTTTGTATCTCAAAAGACTAAGGGATGGGGAAGAAAGAAACCTACGAATGTCTCAGCTTTCTTAAGTGCGAGGTTATTGCTTGGGGTTCTGCAAGACTAATTTTAAGCACTACTAAACAGTCCTGAGAATTGAAATGTTGCCTGTAATGGGAAGATGTTTCTATTAAAAAAAATAATCAGTAGTTACAGGACAACTAGCAGCAACGAGGTACAATCACTCAAACTAGCCAGTTGCAGAATGCATTGCCATAAGCGTTCAGGCTTATAAAGTGACAAAAACCTGACACTTAAATGCAGCACTACATTAATGATAGACTGAAATCCCTGGACCACTGCACAGGGTTAGTTTTTTCACTGACTTCTGTGAAAGCATTCCTCAGAATTTTCTGGATTATTCAGAAAAAAAAATATGTTCAGAACTAGCCGCATCCAAATACAGGATACTAAAGTAAATCTCCGATGAGATGTATGATTTAACTCCTAACCTTAACATAGGCAAATTCACACTTGGGGACCACAGAATTCCCACTTTCGTAGTCAGTGCAAGATTGTTTTCTTTTTAGTTTGTTTGATTTCCAAAAAGACTATTTCTATGTTCTAGCAGTATAAGAGTATTCTTCCCTACTCCCTCTTCTTGGTTAGCAGTACTGTAAAACTTAGCTAAATACAAAGAAGGACATGTAAAAAACAAAGTTGAGGACAAAAATTCATTGTTATAGTCTCTCAACTCCATACACATATGTGGAATGAAAAAAAAAATCTGTTATTCATGCCTAAATTAAAAGGCAGGCTTTAACTTAAAGATTCTTTCCATGTACTAAACAGTTTCTGGAATTTAATTCTGACATATCTTCATTTCAGATCGGTACTACAGTTTGGATGTTGGCAAAAGAATAGCAAGACCTGTTACTGCTCTCACAGGAAAGACTGTATCCAAAGACTGGTACAACTGTCCTAGCAAGTGATGCACAGCAGAGGATTTAAAAAAAAGATGCCATTTGATGTTGACATTTTGTCTAATTTTATTAATAAAGACATTGAAATGTGTGCACACAAATCTAAGTATAAAATGCTGCTTTAAGCTCTGGCTTCATTACACTAAAACAACCACAGGCAAACTGGCACTTTTGTATACACAGCTGTAATTACTTTACAGATCGTTTAACTGATATTCCCCCTGTTCAGGCCTCCTCTGCCTCCCATTGCATGAGTTACACCTGTGTTGGGAAAGAAAACAAATGCATTAATAGAAATCCTTTTCGCCTTTTTAAACAACCATTGGTACATGTGATACTTCATCCTTCTGTAAGGAATTGCTACTGCAGGGAGCACTTCCTTTCAGATGAAGTTCTTCCCCTCTGCCCTGCCTTCCCCTAGAGCCTTGTGATATGGATACATTATATTTCTGTGACTTAAAAGGGCGTTGTTGACTTGTGATCCTACCTCAGGCCCTGTGCCAAAAGAACAACATTCTTACCACATTTGAAATCAGTGAGTCCCTCCCTTTTGTCATTAAAGAAATGGTGATAGACAGAAAGAAAATCTATCCTGGTCCACCTCCTCACTTTTATTTTTGTTTTAAAACATGAGATACCTACATTTCGATGCTAGTATCTACAATATTAAAATGGTGCCAAACTGAATATAATTCATCTGAGGATTTTTAACACCAAAGTTGCAAGCAGTAATTTATTGCTTTGATTTAACAATATTGCATTACAAAATCTGTAAATCTGTAATACTTCCATAAGCTGTTTTTTTTTTTTTTTTTAAATCAGTGTATAGAGTAACTGGAACCCTTAATGTACCAAATCGGAAACTAATATGTAATGTTAAAGGCAAGTATTTCTAAACTTATGTCCTAACATTTTCTAAAATCTTCCTTTAAAACTTTGCCAAGTTTAAGATTTACTGCAATTTACTTTCTCTCCACTGATAAAAACCAAGTGCCACATAATAGAAAATCTGCCTCTCTAAAATATGCTCAGACTAACATACTAAAACAAAATCGCAGAGCTCTTAGAGTAACATACTGAAAGCAAGGGCAGGGATGCTGTATTATTCAATGTCTCACAAGTGAACACAGGCGTATAAAGTAGTACTTCATATATGGTCCCCACAGGAAGTACTAAAAACTTGTTTGAAAAGGTCTGAATTTGAACAGCCTCGAACACTTACCCCTCTGCCTATTGAACTGACGACCACGAACGCCAGTTCTTAATGTCGGTGGCTGGAGTCTGACACGCCGAAACGGCTTAGGCTGATTACTGCTTGTGTCTGTGAAGAAGTGGAAATGCAGAAAAGAACGTCTGTGTCTAGTACAGTTTTTCCACTGTCAATGTTTACATTATTTGATACACATTATGCTTTCGAATTTACTTTAAAATTATGAAGGTGTATCCTTATTTCATTGACATAATCTCTGATACAAATAAAAGCCTCAAAACAAGCACGTCCGGTGGTACTTCCTTCTTGCTAACTCAACCGTGACTTACCTACTGTTCTTTAGTTATTTAATTGAATGAAAAAATATTTTAAATCTGACATCAAACATAACCATGGATAGAATCACTGAAATATCAATAACTTTTGCTCCTTGAAGCATTATTTTTACTATGGCCTACTCTAGTTACTGCAGTCCAAGTAAAAATTGCTTGCCATTAAGACTATAGGCAGCAAAACATGATCTTGCTGTAAGAGTTCTATCTTATTTTCTATAACTTGGCTATTAGCAGTGTGTGATGCTGGTCCAAAAAGGTCTCACACTTAGTGAAATGGTAGGAACAACTGTTTCCAGCAATTAACCTGTACCTGCAGATGAACTAGAAGGTGGATCTTGACTAGTCGAGGGAAGATCTGACTCATCAGATGCTTGAACAGATTCTTCTTCTTGCTGGCTATCAATTTCTAAGCCTGCTTCTGAAGTAATTCTAGAAGAGAAGGAGTGGGAGGAAAAACATATAAGTGTATTCACATAGTTTCAAAAAGCTCAGCAAAAAAAAAAGGGGGGGGGGGAGATAAAATTATAACCTATCCCCTTTTAGATTTGCAATATTTGATCATAATACAAAATATAGAAATTATTGCAAATATTTAAAATTGCACTTGCAAAGTGGAAAACAAATAATTTGCCTATCAAATTCTTCAGTACTACTTATTCCCTTTCCTCATGCTACATCTTTTGTACTTGCACTGCCTTAACTGAATGACTTCATTATGTATGCTTGCTTGTAATAAGGAGTGTTTTCTCTGTTAACAAACAGGAATGCTTTAGCTTTTATTATACAAACCCTAGTCCTTCAAACTGGGGCCTTTACCATCAGTATCTGACTACTGCAGAGCACTCTGCATTCTTAAAAAATACAGAAATTTTTTTGTGACTTTTATATTAGCTGTGTTAAGTCAGAGAGAGTAAATCAGAAGAAAACCTTTGGTTTTAGACAAAAGGATCAGATTATACTACTTCACAAAATTACTAAATCCTGTTTGATCTGTCCTTCTTCCCAGAACAGGTTAAACTGAAAATGAATCACAGGCATACCTGGATGAAAACAAGTCATTAAAACTAACATGACAACAAGTTGTAGTGAACCAAACAAGTCATAGTTTACCCTTCAGATTCTGCCTCTGCAAAAACTTCATCCCCATCATCACCCACTCCAGCCTCTGTAGTGGTGGACAGATTGCCAGTAGATGTTGTAACCATTGGAACAGACTGAGAAGCGTGCTCTGAAGCATCCGCTGATGCACTTTCAGTAAAAACTGTCACTGTACAGGAAAGGTAGTTTAATTAACACTGAGTTAGTTTTTATTTCTACAGAAAATCTATGGAAATCTAAAAGGCAGATAAGGGAAAGGGTTACTGGAATACTCCAGGCATATCAATAAGCACTGTAGCAACAATAATCTCATTCCTTTCTTAGAAGTCAAGGTTTGCAGCCTTTACTTCAGCCTGGAAGTTTCTTGCCACTTACCTGGTGCTGCTACTTGTAATGGTGTTGTGGGAACACTACGACCCCCTGATTCTTCCTCATGAGCAAGGAACAGGGGTGTTTCGTACATGCCTAAACCTGCAACACAAAGTTTTAGTGACAATTAAAATAGCCAGCTAAAAAAACAGATTAACTGCTGTCTTCCTTCTGTACACTTGATGGAACCCAGTGATTTGTACTTAAATATGGACATTTTTGTTATTTTGTTTTGAGTGTCAAGGCTAATTATGATTTATTGAAAGGTACGACCTTGATGAAAATAATATTACTTATTTTACTTGCATCTTTCTCTTATGCCATTATTTTGCTGTGACCATTCTTCAAAGAATAGCACACTGTTCCATGCTGACAAGAGATGCAGGGGAAAGGGACTGATTCAGGACAACAACAAAGGCAATACAGACCAAATTGCTTGGCTATCTCTTAGTAGCTGAGGATATATCCCAAAGATTTCTTTACATTTGCTGTTTTCCCCTAATGTTTTACTACAGGAAATCTACAATCAACTGTAAAATTCAAGTTAAAGCCCATTCCTTCAGTATTTCATTTCTCTTTACACGAAGTTTCTTGTGTCTAGCAGGCAATGTGTCCTACTTAAAATCTCAGTTTCTCTGGTTCACAAACCCGCAGAATCATTCTACTTTTTGAACCATATTACAAGTAGAAATGTAGCAGCTTGAAGGAAACACCTTTTCACTTTCCATTAGTCTTCTCCCTGCTGACAATTATTTAAGAGTTGCAGGTTTCCAGTACCAGAAGTATAACTGCATTTTATTGACTGCATTATTTGTTTTTCACTCTTAACCATGGAAGCACAGAAATGGTTTACCTCCTTGTGATGCAAGCTGACCAAGATCAGAATGACTTGAACTAGTTTGTGGCATATCTTCAGGGGGTCCAAATCTGAATCGAGGAACACCAGCTACCTGAGGGGAACTATCGATATCAAGATTTAAGGAATTTTGCAGGAATTTAAAGAGAGGACAACTTTTTGACCAAAACAAGAGAACAAATTATACATAAGACAGAATTAATTAACACTGACCATAAAAATCAGCTAAACTACTGCTAATTAAATAGCAATTAGTTTCTCAAACTTATTTGGACTATATTCAAAATCAGTAAAACAGTCCTGAAGACTGTTCTTCACCCTATGAATTCTCACAATTTTAAGTGGATTGTTAAATGTGCCCAAACCATCCCAAATCCAAAAACAGGGATAATTTTTCCTGCTTTTACTGGTAATATTAACAGGGTGGGGGGAAAGAGAGGGAGGAGCAGCGAAGGAAATTAAATAAAAGAACCCATTTTTTTTTACTTCATCTCAAGTCAGTAAATTACAATACATTGGAGATTATCTGCCTCCTAATTTGCTAGTAAGTTATGACACAATTGAAACTTATTTGTAGATGCAGTCATCTATCATACTACTAGGAAGTTTTAGCACATTACTCCAATCACAAGTTCATTTCATTTGAATTTATTTTCATTCCATTGAAAAATAGATGTCTTGGTGGTTTGGGTTCCCCCCTCCTCACTTTACATCTACTTACTGAATGGCTTCTGCAAACCCATCTGTACGATGTGGAACTACAAGAGTTGGTGTACTTGGAACTGTTCTGTCCTCATCATCAAAGAAGTGTTGCTGCTGGGAGAAAAACCCAAACAAAACCAAAAAGACTGATATGAGAGTCTACAATGTATTTCCAGTTTCTACCAAGCCAAGTTAAAGGCTGGTTGTTTTTTTTACATAGTCCAGCAAAACAAAGATAGATTTGGCTCTAACAAAATCCTTGTCCAATTTTAGACATCTGAATCTGAGCTGCTTATAGATTGCCCTTACAGGCGATAAAAAACCCCAAACCAAAATAAACTCCATATACTTGCAGGGCATCAATCTTTCAAAGGATTTTTAGACACCTATTCCATGAGATCATCTGTCTATCAAAATGCCATATCTCCCTGTTGACTACAAAGGAACCTTAAGGCAACTCATTCATAAATAGATCGGAACCATCTGTATTAATATGGATTGCTGTAAGGTACCTAGCACATGGGATTTTTCACGATGTGAATCAAATTATCTGTTCCCTCTTCCCTTGCCCTCCATGAGGTATTCTCTTCATCTCCACATCTTCCTTCCATGTCTTTCAAACCTTTCTCTCCAAAGTACCCATAAGGTCCCTCGCATGTGCTCAGTTACAGTCCAGGCAAAAAGCAGTAGGTACTGAAGTCAGTTCCAAGCAGAAACTGAATGATGGGTACATGCAAGCCAAGCAATATCAATAAAATCTGAGCTGATGCTTTCGACCTCAGAAAAGACACTTTTTTAGTCAGTCGGACTCTCTCACCTCCCTCACTGAACTTGCATTTGTTCTGTCAAATAGAGCTGAAGTTGAATAAAGGGTTAAAAATTAACTGAAGATGACAGACAGCGTAAGTTAGCCTTATTACTTTAGAATGAGCCTGAAAACACTTAATTTTATTTTTACAGTAAGATACCCACTTTAAAAGACTGATTCTAAAAACAGGTAATTAAAACTGCCTTAGACAAAACCAATTCAACCTCTTTTGAAGACCTTTACCTTCCTGGGAGTTTTCTAGTGTTTGCCTTTCATGCATACAGAAATTAACAGGACTAAGATATTTTCTGCAAGACTACAGAAACCATTGCACCCCTGAAGTTAGTAGTTAGGCTTCTTTAAAAACAGAGCTATGAATGTTCCCTCAACGCAGGTTTTTAGCAGTAGACTTTTACGTACTTACCATCCCGCCTATACCAGGAGTTAGCTGAAGTCCACGCCCCACAGACTGTCTTCGAGTCATCTGGATTCTCTTTATAGTAAAGAAAAAAATGAAGTAGTGTGAATGCTTTCCTGGAATTCTAGTAACATAAAATTGTTCAATCAGATCCAAGGACAGTGGCTAAATGAGTTAAGTGTGACAATTATATGCCAGCATACAACACTGATCAGTACGGCATCATACCATCTTTAACAGACCATGGCAGCAGCTACTCTACATCTTGTATCTGCTGCCTGGTCTAACTATGAAAGAGAATCATGTAGGTTTAAATTCTGACTTTACTATTTTACTCAACTTTCTACTGAGGACAGAAAACTTCAACATAGAAATATTGTGGCCCCAAGCCTCAAAACCTCAAAACAAGTTAACGGTGAAGGATCATTTCAGTCAGGGTACTTTTGCAAAAACCATGCGATGTTTTAATTTACAAAATATATAGGTCTATGTCAAAGCATAATCTTGGGTCAGACACTGTCTGACTCATGACTGATAAGGTTTACCTTAGAAAATGAACGGCAACATTCCTTTGTACAATCTGCATTGGGGCAGAGACTAATAAAACCCCCTGCCAATCTGTCTGATTTACAATCTATTCAAGAACACCTTTTGCAGTGGAAACACCAGCAGTCACTGACTGAAATAACACTGGTATGATAATTTCAAGATACAAATCCACAATGAGTGCCTTACTGCCTTTAATCTTCCCTGATCAGCCAAAATTTGCAGGACGAGACATGTTAAGTCAGTTTGTTCATCTGCCATTTTTTAGGATGCTAAATAGATGTAATCTACTTTTACAATAGGCAGAATATTTGGGCTTTACTTAGAAGAAATCACACAGTAATTATTTAAGTCTTCTGACCGCTAGAGATAGTTTATACCTGTACTGGGGGACCCAGTTCTTGAGGAGGAGCATGAATAGTTAGTCGTGGGGGCAGTGGATGTGGCGGTCTGCGTGGTGACTGTGGGGGCCGAGGGGCTTGTCTCTCTGAGGCAGATGATGGCTGCTGTTCTCTTGAACTTTCATGAGGAAAAGTGGACTCTGCAGCACTTGTACTCCCTTCTCCTAAAACATACAGAAGTATATAGGCATAAAACCGTGCCCTCCAAACACCATGAAGGCAAGCCTTCAAATTCTGCTACCACATTAACATTTTTACCCTTGCAAGAGTGGGGACAGCTCAGTAACTGTTATTTAAAATCACTTAAGAGAGTACACGTGCCAGCTACATCAACACTATCACCAAAACAAACTATTGATTATTCAAGTGCTGATTGAGATTAATCTACTGAGCCATCAACAGCAGTTTCCATAGCAACCAGAGCTTGCAGGATTTTCAAAGGAATGTAGAATAAATCCAGAAAAGAGCATTTCAAAAGAATCTACGTTTCAGGTTAAAACGGTCTTTAGCATTTTGCCTTACATTCTTACTTTTAAGTGCGTATTTTAACACTTGTAAAACAGCTTCTACATCTTCCCCCCCTTACATACACAGACTTTGAAGAAACATGGAATAACCATACCACTGTTTTGAGAATCTGCTGCCCTCTGGTTGCTTTCACCTCCTCCCATGCTTTCCTCAGTTTCAGTTCCAGGATCTGTACCGTCAGCACCCTAAAAACCCCACATAAATATAATATGAGTTAGCACTAAACAACCTGGAGGCTGTAAGGAGAATATAAAAGCAGTACAAGAGTATTCAGAAAGTAAACAAAGTAAAATATCTGAAAATCTTAAAATATTTCCGCAAGTATCTACAAAATCAGATAAATGTATACAACTGTGTGAAATTTCCAAAGTTTTCTGTATCTGTACATACACAAATGTGAACAATGCAGCCATCATCATTTAATAATAGACAATGAAATATCCCGCTTTTGAAGAAACTGCCTTACTAGCTTGGCAACTACAGTATTTGTTGCTGGCTCCTGTACTTTGCATTTCATTCAGTCCTCAAACATTAGAAGTTGATTTTTCTTGTGAAAACACCAGTTATAACAGAAATTTGTATCACCTACTAGCAGCCTCAATTTTCTGTGATGAATTCATACTAAGATTTTCTTTCAAGTATTCAAATCTGTGCAGATGCATTACAACACCAATTTCTTCCAAGAAATATAACAAGCTATAAAAAAAAAGTACAAATCTCACCTCAGCATCATCAGCTTCATATCCGTCATTACCATCAGCACTACCAGTTCCTTCATTACTGTCATCACCTTCATCTCCCATCCCTGTGTCTTCATCATCATCCTCATCTTCCTCTTCCTCATCCTCATAGTCCTATGATAAGACCATAAAAAAGCCTTAATGAAGTGTGGAAAGGGTAGTGGAAAAATTTCAAATCTTGAAGTGGCACACTTCACGTCCTGGTACACAGACCACCTCTGTCTGTGGATCTCTTTTTGAAGATGTTCAGCATTTATTAACCACAGTGTACATGTACATATTTACTGATTGCTGTGGTAGGTTTACCTTGGCTGGGTGTCAGACACCCACCCAGCCACTCCCTCTTCAACAGGACAAGGGTGAGAAGTAAGATGGAAAAGCTTGAGGATCAAGATGAAGGCAGGCAGATCACTTACCATTACAGGTAAAACTGACTCAAGTCAAGGAAAATTAACGTGTTACCAATTGAAAATAGAGAAACAGAGACTAGAACACCTTCCCCCCACCCTTTCTTCCCAAGCTCAACTTCACTCCCTCCTTCTCACCTCCTCTTCCTCCTCCCCCACACCAAGGAAGGCAAAGCAGACAAGCAACGGAGGGTTGTGGTCATTCCACAACAGTTTCTCTCAGCTACTCCTTCCTCCCCCAGCATGGGTCTTCTCCACAGACTGCAGTCCTTCAAGAACTACTCCAGCAGTGGGTCCTTCCCACTGAAGGGCTGCAGTCCATCAGGATAAATGTGCCCCTACATTGGCTCCTCTTCATGGGCAACAGTTCCTGGCAGTAAAGCCTACTCCTGCATGGGCTGCAGTTTCCTTCACAGAATATCCTCCTCTCCACAAGCTGCAGGGAAATATCTGCTCCATTGTGTTCTCTTCCACTACAAGGAATATCTGCTTCAATGCCTGGAGCACCTCCTTCCCCTCATTCTTCTTTGACCTTGGTTTTTGCAGGATTGTTTCTCACATTCCCTCCCCCCTCCTCACACTAACCCTGCCATGCAGCGTTTTGGCCTTTTTTATACATTTTCCGCAGCTGATGGGCTCAGCTGAGTCCTGCAGTGGGCCCACTTCAGAGCCAGCTGGAACAGGCTGTGTCTGGCACGGAGCAGTCCCCAGCCTGTCCTCACAGAGGCCACCCTTGTATGTTAAATAGTCATAGATAATCTAAAGGCACTGTGGAATTAAAATGAATAATAAACTAAATAAAATAAATAAACAAAAGTTGAATTAGCAACACTAAAGTTCAAGCTTCATAAATAGACTATTTTTACAGTAAAAAGAAAAAAAAAGGGAAGAAATTGATTAAATCAGTCCTGCCAGATGAGCTTTACATCTGACCAAAAATCATATTTAAAGCAGTTCAGAAATAAATTCCATAATACACATACTTCCTGCTCGCCTTCATTTTCTTCATCATCATCATCTTCATCGTCACTGTCAATTACAATGACATCATCTCTCTTGGATTGACCATCCTGAGATGAAGAAGTGTTCTGTTGATCTGACTGAAGAGGTCCAAGATCTATTGGGATAGACTGGGAAGTTTCTTCACTATCCTCCATGGGAGCATACTCTCCCTGAGTAACACCCTATAAAAGACAAATTACCAGAAGAAACAAAACGAAACACAGCATATACAATTCTTAAAATGTTCTTAAGGAAAGCGTCCACTGTATTGCTAAAAGTTTCTTGTTTCCACTCCCATTTCTCAGCCTTGATCAAATGGAGGCCTGTTGTACAACACAAATACATTTTGTCCTTCACTTTCAAATCTGATCTGGGATGGGTGGCACCATTAGGGATACTGTATTCGTGTATGATGCATTTGCATGCACATCCTTAAGAAGCTGCTGCCCCAATGTTTACCTATCTTTAAGAAGTTTTAAATGGTTACCATTGGAAACCTGCAGGATCTGACTTGAGATTTCACTTCTAAAAATGGGGGAGAGGAGGGGGAGGGAGAAGGCAGGAGCTATTTCTGCTGAAATGAAGATTGTACTATTTTCAAATATGCTTACTTCTCCAATTGAGTCTTGTGAGTCTTGATTGTACGTTTGAGCTTCTACCTCGCCATCAGTGCTCTCTTCTGCTGTCACTTCCTCCTGAAAGAACATGTACTTTTCTTGTTTAAAACACACTATTAAGCCCTACAGTTTGGTTCTTCAACACACCAGGGGTTTTATACTTAAAAGTAAAACGAATTAAAAAAAAAAAAAAAGAAAAATCTGCACACACAAAGATCATGGGCAAAATTTTGTTGCCCTTTCACTATTACTCCTTAGCTCTGCTTTTATCTAGCACCCCATTTCTCTCTCCTGGAGAAATACAATTTGCCCATTCAGTCCACTGGGCCTTAGTATCTCCGAATCTTTTCAGGACCAAAAAAGAACCCTCAAGGTTTCCCATTCCAACTTCATCCTCTCAGCTAACTGACAATGTTCTTGGAAGATTTTGTCCCTTTTTTGCTATGCAACATCCCTCTTGTATAGAGTTAATAGAATGCCTTTGACTTCCTTAACATTATTCATGAGTTGCCTGCTTGAGGTTCTGTCTCAAGTTCATTCCTTCTTTGCAGGACATCCCAATTGCCTCACATGAATAATTTCGCATGCATATCCTGTAAGCTTTTCCATGGAACTCATCTTTGCTTCCCTGGCATGTCCTCAAGTATACTGCATTCTCTTCCAGAATAACTGTAGATAATGACCTTCCAGACCACACTGGAAAATGTTTTAACATTTTTCTCCTCAGTTCCAGGATATGGCCCTCTCTCTTCCATCCTACAGTTCACTAAGATTTACATCAGTCATTGCAACTGGCATAACCTCTGCCTTTTATGATGCTCAAACATAATTGCTTCCTCCCCAGCAGATTAAAAAGTCATGTTAAGAATTAACTGACTTGCTCTTAATTAATATACTTGCTCTTCCCATTAAAATCTTCCAAAGGGACAGATTAAGTAGCAGCATTTTATGTTCTTGCAAACCTCTGGTCCAACTCTCTGCATGTTTCTCAGTTTCTTTGGAAGAGGAACATCCACTGTTTCTTCTGAAATTTGATCTGAGTTTTCCACAGTGTTATCCTCCTCTTCCTCTCGTGGACGTTTAGACAGTGAAGAACTTGGGGTAGCTGAAACTTAAAAAAGCCTCTTGGTTATTTTCAGAACAACAAAACAGAAGAGCAAATTCTTTTTCTGAAGTTAGGCCTGGTCTGACAAGGGTCCAAAGAGAGCCACTTAAAATGAATTATTCAAAAAGAACAACAAACAGACAAAACACGGTATCAAAATTTGTTATTTTACTCTGGAAGATCACTTCTTTTTCTGCAGTGAATGATAACAAATAGAATCAGAAAGAATCATCTTGTGCCATTTTCTGAGACATTAAAACACCAGCGCCTTTTCTTATAAATCTTATAGCTCTTGGACTTAGATTCACAGCCTAATTAACCCCAAATGTAAGCTTCAGGGTGCAACTATAATATTTTTTCCAACATCTTTGCTTCTGACAAGTACACCTAGAAGCTGAAAAGAGCATCAGCTGGGAAACAACAACAACAACAAAAAAAAGCAGTTTACTTAAGTGTATTCTGTGGAATAATGTTCTACACCAAAATCAACACTGTGTAGGGCAAAACAAATAACAATGCATCATTCTGAGTAGCTTTAGAATTCTTCTCTATGTTTTATATTCCAGCTTAAGTAGCTTATTTGTGACTCCTCATGACCTGGCTCTAACATTACCATAGAAACAGAAGCAGTAAATCCCAATGCTGCTCTGAATAGACAAGCAAACGTGAGGTTTTAGTTTTGCACTTTAAGGAACGCAGCAACAACAGCATTTCACAGCTACCATTTCTGAAAGTTAAAGAAAGGAGCCTAACCCCACAAGTTTGTAAAATCTACAATAAATTAAAGGGGGAAAAAAAAAAAACAAAACAGAAGAGCAAATTTTTTTTTGAAGTTAGGCCTGGTTTGACAAGGGTCCAAAGAGAGCTACTTAAAATGAATTATTCAAAAAGGTAGGCCTATAAGATAAAACCAACCTGTGCCAAACACTGCTGTAGAAGTGGAGGGCCTCTCTATTTGAGAGCTCTGTACAACCTCTACAATGGTAGGGGATGGCTCCTGATTAGCTGGCTCAATCTGAGGATGACTTTGCTGAGTGGGCTGCACAAAAGCAGTTGCTTGCGTCTGCTGCTGAACAGTCAAGATGGGCTGAGAGAGAGATGTCTGAACATTAGGACTGGTGGAACGCACAGACCCACTAGCGCTGCCAAAGACTGGAACGTGCTCCACAGGTCCTTCTGATTGCATAGCTGAAAGGCAAACAGTAGCATATTCAACTGTCTTCATATTATCTAGCACAGTTCACATTTCAGAATGCCCTAATTAAGCTGATTTAATGTTTTGCAGATTGAGTTAACATTGCTTATACCCATCTCCAATTGAGGAATCATGAAATTTGTTGCAAAAGAAATGGTCATAAAAGTGCAACACTGGAAGAGATGCAGGGACAAGAAAACTATCTGAGGTACATTCAAACTAATTACCAAGATTTCAAAGCAAAGATAGTATTTCTGATTGTTGTAGATCCTTATACTATACTAAAATGCTTACCTTCCTGAGTTTCCACCTGTGTTGTAGGCATAACTGTGGCTGTTGGTGTAGTGGTAGGATTAGTGACTGTAGCAGGAGTAACCATTGGACGGATACTGGCTCGTGGAGTAGACTTATTCCCAGCCATCGCAGCAGCAGTCACTTTACTTGGAGTTGACACAACAGGAGTTGGTTTAATATTTGCTGTTGGTGGATCTGAAGTGCTAGCACTGAAAAAGAGGATATTGTTTTCATCATGTTAATGCAGAAAGCAAATTTTAAAAATACCAAATGTAAATATATTACCGCAGCCAGGAATACTAATTTTTAAAGGCTTAAAATTTAAAAGCCTGACCAGGGCATAATGAACTGTCTTCCAAAATTTGTTTATAGATTAAAAAAGAAAGATAGACACACTATGCCATCTGTAGCAATGTGTCCAGCTTACAGGTTTGACACATTTCTTCAAAGGTAATCAACTAGAAATCTGTAAGCAGATCAAAAGGAGCAGCGCATAGCTTATACTATTAGCTGTGGTGGGTCCTTATTACAGTGAGTAATACATCTTACATTAGAACTAACTGATTCACTCAATACAGAGCAACATCATCTCCTGGTTGAGACAAAGATCAGCCAAATTTTAGGAGGCATCTTTGAAAGCCTTGCTCTCAAAAGGATGCTGTCATAAAAACTGAAAGGGAATTTGTTATCTAAACTTAGTAATACAATAAAATTTACCATTTTAGCACTTATTCATTTGACTATTTTATCTGTTGTTAGAGCTGCCATCTATTTATTCTCATGTTTGAGATTCTTGCAACAAGGAAGATCCTCCTCAAAATAAAAAAGGTTAAAGGTAAAACTATACAACTTCAAGAACCTTGAAGCTGGAAAACATTTAAAAAACTTGTTTCATGTTTCCTAGATACTGCATTCCTGGTGGTTAATATGACAATTTAACAGCTTAAAAGCTTTATTGATTAAATGTAGCTGAGAAAACAGGAGAAACATATTACAACCATCAGTATCTTTAAAGTTGCTTAAGAAAAACTGTGAAAAGCCAGTGGTTTACTAAAAAGAAGAGCAACTAGGTAAAGACAAAACCAAGAAACGCCAACAGAAACTCTGCAAAACCTCCAAACCCTTTAACTCACATTCCTCTTTCACCTGAAGCTGGAGTAGACTTGAGTGAGATTTGCCTCTGCTGTTCTGGGACCTATTAAGTGAGAAACAGAAGTATCATTCCATATACAAACGAAACAGAACAAGCAATCTGGTAAAATACTTCAGCAACATCTCTTTACTAACAATCGTTCCTCTAACAGACTTGTTAGAATACCTAGTCAGACTCTGTGATTATTGCAAATTCTCCAAAACAAATCATACATGTCATACCAAAAATTTAAACCAATTCAGTAATTTAGACAAGAGCAGCTAGAGCCCATTATACTGAATGCATGGATAAAAATACAAAAACGCAGAGCAGAGTACAAACAGTTCAGTTGGCTGATTCACAATGAATGATATAACCTTACGCTTGTTAGCACTGGGAATTCTGACTATGGCAGGAAATGAATTTTAAATTGAGTTCTGAATCCTTGCTAAAGCCAACTTGTGCATTTCCAAAACCAGGGGAAAGTGGAATCTGAATAAGCACAGTTTGTTGAGTTCATCGCTCAAGTGTTGGAGTCCTATAATAAGAATTTCCATCTGCTATTTCGGGTGCTTAGAGAAAACACCTTCATGTAGAGTAGTCCTGAGTTTTAACTACTGTAAACACAAAAGTAAGTTGGACGGTGGTGCTTGAGTGACAGCTACAAGCTATAAGTTCTCATTCAGCCATGAGACATGCAAGCTGTTTTTAACTCTCACACAGCTAGCCAAAAGAATTTTGTACCTTGTTTGTAGACTCTGGTGGCTCATCTCGCTGTTCATGGTGTCGCTCTTGCTGCTCTCTAAGCTCTCTTTCTAGACGGCAGATTCGACCTTCATACTGTGATTTAAGTGCACTCATCCGCACTTCCAGTTCAGTCTTCTGCTCTTCTAATGAGCTGCTCTTTTGCTTCCACTCTTCATTTTCTTTTGTTAGCTGTTCTTTTGTACCTAATTGAATAGGAAAGAATTCAGTCTTGCCACTGTGAAGCTGTCTACTGACTCTCTGCATGCTGAATAAGCTGGCTGTTTCAATAGGTTACTGAAGTATTTTGAAATCTTAAAACTATTAAGCTATCAATAGAGCATTTAGAGGTAATTTTAACTTTCACATGACATTTTTATATTTAATTGCAATTAAATAAAAAAACAAATTAAAATATGTAATAAATAAACAAAAAGAAGTGGCAGTCACAAAAGAACAAGATGCTTTCAGCAAGCTCTGACACTATCATTTCTCTCAACATCAATTAAAAATAAGGAGGCAGTATGTTTTGCACCTGTACATTTAGGGAAGGCAAGAGGGAAGGGAAGGAAAGAATTACCTGAGCTCTTAGTAGGGTCAATCTGCTCTAATCAACAGAAGGATAAAAAAATGGGTATTATCATGCTGGCTTGCGAAAACTAAGCAAAACTTTTTTACCTCCAGTGTACAGCTCGGTACATACTTTCATAATCTCCTGAAGGAATTAGAATTTAATTTTTTAGAACAATTCCGGTAACATCTAATCTAGAAAAAACTTTTAAGTAAAATATGAATTAAGCCATATTTTTGTACTTAGCATCCTGTCTAAACGCTTTTCCATAGGATAAATCAAAAACCCAAACTGAAGACGACATCTTAAGGACAGAAAAAAACGTATTATACTACCAGCTAACTGTGCAATTTTCTGCTTGGCCGCAAGCAAGGTCTTCCTAGTTTTCTCTTCCTTCTCGGTGATCTGTTGCCTGAGCTGTTCTTCCTGGGTAGTCTTCTCTTGCAGATCTTGATGAAAATGAGCAAGTTCTGATTGTAGCTGTATTATCTGCTCCTGAAGATTTCTAACTTCAGCTTCCTTTTCTGCTATAGACTAGAGAGAAAGAGAGAGAGAAAGAAACTGAGAGACGTTGCAACTCTTGGCCATAACTAGCTACTTCAGCAAACAATCTCCAAGGACCTAGTATTAGCTGGACACTGTATTAAGGTTAAAAGACTTCTAATCAACAACAGGGCAGTCCTCTCTGAATGTAACAGTTGAGAGAACAGCATTCTCTTCTCCACTTATTTATTCCAAGAAATAATGTGAGAGACTTTATACACAGGATTTAAACCAGGTTTAAGGTCCCTCTCTCCCAAGGTAGAGGCACCAATAGGTTAATTCACGTATTTCTGTGCATAAACATACACACTCGCACAGTAAAACACCCTCACATTCTTCAGTTATGCATTTAAGATTGCAGTAGAATACAATACTCTGAAAGCGTTCACTATTCTTACCTTGTTCACTCTGTTCTCACCTTTTGTAAACTTTCAATCTGACTCTCCAAAGTCTTTGTCTTCACTTCAGCTTGACTAAGAGTGTCTTTCAGCTCTTGTACTTCCTGGAGAGAAACTTGTTCTTCTTGCTGTTCTACAAAAGACTGAGTTGATGCTTCAGCAACCATCTGAAATACATCAAGTGGTATCAGGCAAAAGGGTACTATCTGATTGGAATGTCATTTTTTTCAGAAGTTTCTTTTGCATGCAAATTGATTGTTTAAAAAGTTCTGGGCAAAATCCAGGAATTCTAATAATCATAAAGTTAAGAATACTGCAAATCATTAAGTGATATGCAGCTTATGTTTTGTAGCAGCTTGAGCTAACAGCAGAATAAATGACATCATTTTCTGCTTTTCTCTTCACAGATAAGTATTCGTACAGTATTATACTAAGGGAATGTGAAGATCATTAGCTAGATTATATAGATACATTATATAGGACTAAATGAAAACATATTCTTTTAATAAGCTTTTTCTTTGCAAAGAAATTCTATGTACCTTATCATGCTGTGCTTTCAGCTCCTCATACTGAGTCTTGTACCTGCGCCCAATTTTCTTGACTTGTGTTATAGTTTTCACTTTTTCTTGTATGTCAGCCACTTTAGCATCTAGTTCTTTCTGCAAAGTATCCTTTTCTGTTCTTATTTTAGTTACTTCATCCTTAAGGCTCTGAACAAGGTTCTGGCTTGTAGTCAAGGATGCATTAGTTCTAAACAAGAGAGTAGAGGAAGATGCAAATGAGATGTTTGAAATAATCAACACATTTCTGTATTTCTCATTTATGTGATATCACAGGCATTATCTTTAGTGAATTATGTTTTCTAGGATTTCGCTGTACAAACGAATATTTGTAGAATACAGATATTCAAATATACAAATAACCTGTAGAATACAAATTATTCTACAATACATCAGTTTAGAATAAGTTCAGCTACAAGACAGCTTCTGAACAATTCTGACTTAATTTTGCTTGCATATTATCAAGGTGCAGTAAGAATACCAAAGGTTTCATAGTTGCATGGAGACAGTGAAGAAACTCCAATTCCAGATAAAGCCTTATTTAAACTATATTGCTTTGCACAGAACTTTTTACCAATGGACTCATACCACACCTGGCTATTTCTGCTTTAAGCCTGCCTGTTTCTTCACTCATTTGTTGTATACGCTTTGTGTTTGCCTCCTTCTCTGAAAGCAGCTTCCGATACTCTTCGAGATCGGTGTCCTTCTGTTGACTCAATAAATGCTGAAAGGTTGAGAAAATAGTTTGCACTTTTGTAAGATGATCATAAAGTTATAGCTAGAAAATGTCTTTGAATTAGAGCTACTGCTTTTGCATTTTGATTTGGAATGCCTATGAATCAGAATAGTCTATTTTAAAGCTGCATAATCAATGCTTTATAATTCAAATACATTTCTTGGCTCATCGTTGTTTTTAAGAAAATTTAGATTTTTTTTTTTTTATTTTTTTTTTTCCCAAGTTACTTGGGTTCCCCCTCAACTTCTCTTTGAAAACATGCATTCTCCACCTGAGTCCGGGCTTTCCAGCGTTTGACATCTTCTTCCAACAGCTTTTTCTCCGCCTGCAACATTCCACTTTTCTCACTCAGTTCAGCATTAGACTCTTGTAGAGGTAGAATGTCTGCCTCAAGCTTGCGTACCTGAAAAAACACAACACGAGATTAAACTCAATGGATCTTATGAGACTGAAGGAAATTGAATACAGTAGGCCTTGAACAAGAATAGTAAGAGGGCCAGAGAGTGCAAAATCAACACTCTCAAGAAGCCCTGGTAAAGCTTCTTTTCCAACTCTCTGCCTTTCAGTGGCCAGCTGGGGGCAGGGAGAAGGAGAAGGAGCAAGAGCAGGGGATTTATCTTCTGATAATATCCTTGTTACTGGTATACATCTAGGCAAGGATAAACACTGATTCATTCAGATGAAACTGAACTTTAAAATTTGCAGTGTTCTAGGTGGACCTATGCCTCCTAAAATTCTAAATGGAAAACTTCCTCATTTGTGTATGACATAAAGGAATAATCACAATCTAAATCATGTACTTATTGTAATTGTATATCCAGACACTAACTCATCAGCTTGAGTATCTAAAAAATTTACATGAACTTCAGTACTAACCTTTGCTTGAATTTGTTGTAGCTCTTGTTCTAGCCTCTCCTTCTCTTCTCTTAGCATCTTGTTGGTTTCTATCAGTACATTCATGGTCTCAGTTTTTTTCATTAATTCTTCATGCTGTGCAATGGTTTTTGCTGTTACCTTTTGAAAAGATTCAACTCAATCGTTTGTTTTGCTTGCACGTGCATGTATACTTATCTGTATCTGGCGTAACACCACCTTGGAAAGCTATTATGGCATTCATTATCTCACATGTACATCAAAACAAGTAAATATCACTTAAGAAATGGGGGATGGGAAAAAAAATGAGAAAAATTATATTTATTTTCCCTATTTATACAACTTTGGAATTGCCACACTGCTTCACAGGACTCAGAAAAAGATCCTCCACTTGGCTATATAGCAATCCCAGTTTAAAAGCTCCTGATTTTTCCAAAATGTCACTTCCAGGCACAGGCAGCAAAGACAAAGACTATAACACAGAGAACAGCCCTCTCTACTTATTGAAATCATAAGCAATAATATCCAATCATACCTGCACCTTCTCCCTCTCAGCATTGAGACTGTCTTGCAGCTCCTGGAGTTCCCTTTCCAGGTGCTCCACTCTCTGACGGTAACGCAAACTCTCCACCTGGGCCACCTCAAATCTAGTTTCTGCAATCTCCTTTTCTCGACGTATAAATCTGCCGTAGGAAAATAAACAATGCATCATGATAATGAAAATGCAAGACAAAGCATTTTAAGCTGAAGCATCTTATATTTGAAGATCTACTGAGTATAGAAATTGACTCAGAAAGATAAAAAAAACCATCCTAGATAAATATTCTTGAAAATCTACATAAACCCACTGAAAACCACAATGAGAAAAAATCACCTCTATGAAACTTCCTTGCCAATCACATTTGCTAAAATCTGATTTAGCTTCCTGTGTTAATTGACTCACATTTTTTTCCTAAGAGTAGAAAGAAATCTCCTGCACTGTTACTGATGTAGTACAACCACCTCCTACCTAGCAAAAAATTTACAATTTTTTTACTAATTTACAATCAAACTAATTGCAACTAATTTACAATCACCAAGGGAAGGAGCCCAGAGATAAACTTACCTAAGAATTTCTAAGATCTGTTCCTGGGATTTGCCTTCTTCATTGAGAGAAACATTTACTGCAGTTGGCATGGCTTCTTTCATAGAAGTCACCATCTTATCACTCAGACTTTCCAGCTGTTCATGTAATAATCTATTTTGTTTTTCCAAATCTTCACAGCGGGATGCAAGTTTTGAAGCTTCATCCTACAACAATATTGTTCAATAGATGTGCAGTCTGTGGCTGAATTTCTGTTACTTAAAAAGCCAAACACTGAAACCATAAGAACAATCATACCTTGATCATTCTCTCTCTCTCTTCCCAGGAGGCTTTGCACTCTAACAATTCAGACTCAGCTTTCTGAGCAGCTTCCTCTAGTTGCTGCCTTACTGCTGTGTTCTTGGAAACTTGGTCTTTAATAGCCTGTAATGCTTCAACATCGGCGGCATGAAGCATTAATTCCCGTTCATATTTATTTTGAGCTTCAGAAGCCATCTTTGCCTGCAGAAAAATATAAAAAAATAAGACTTTGTTACCTATAATGTTATATTTTTTATATGTACAAAGAAATTCTAATTCTAGACAAAATCAGTGACCACTAATCAAAAAGAAAACCACTGGCCAAACCTCTGTCATTCTCAAGTACGAAAAAAGAAAAAAAAGAAAAAATAAAGGCAAAACAAAAAACCCCCCAATTAGCTTAGAATGTTTCCCTGAAATTACTATTTTTAAGAAAAACTAGAATTTGAAATAGGTCTTTGGGTGGTTAGAGGTAGCAATTCACTAAAAACAATTAATTACATTCCCCAATCAATTTTTTTACATACTGAAGCAGACCTTAGAAACAGTGATCCATTGCATCTTCTGTTGTTTTCTTAAATGTGACACAAACTGTGCTTCCAGCACAACTTTATATTCAAAGTCAGTTTAATTCATATTAGTACTTTCATCAGGTAGAAAAACAAAGCATTAAATAAGCAGCTGTTCACAAAATAAATAATGTGCTCTTTCAGCACTTCTGTTGTCTCCAAAAGTCTCTGACTAGCAGCACTACCTTCAAAAAAATGTTTTGAGTTCAACTGAAAAACTTAAGTTTACTACCTCTGGCTAAAATAGGCAAATACTACAAACATACTTGTTCCTGGCAGTCACGTCTGGCTTGCTGTTCATTATTTAAAGCTGTGCTGGCTCTCTGAAGAGCTTCCTGAACTTCTGACTGCACGGTTGACAAACTCTTCTTTAGTTCCGATAGCTACAGTGATGGGGGAGGGGGAAGAACAACAAAAAAAACAAAACCCAAATCACAAAATGAGAATAAAATTAAGACCAAATGTCAAAGTATTTTACAGAGTATTGAACACAGCAAGGCTTTGAATGTAGACCGTCAAGAACGATGTAGAACTAAAGGGTGGTTATTTTATTATTTTTAGATTAAAATTAGTATCTAAAAAAAGAGGTAAATACTTTCAAGATTTTGACTTATTAATATACAGAACTCTTTCCTGGTAAAAATATATTGCTGTTATTTCAGAGTTGGGCCTGCAGTAATTCTAGTTGCAGTCATCTTGTTTCTTTCAATCTCAGTAAAAGCCCAAATATAAACCAGACAAAAAAGGGGACTGCTCATTCTGATTTTAAAAGACGTGCATGCTACAAATCTGGTTTTGGCTCATGGTTGAAAAAGTGTTTTCTCATAGCTTTCTCATAGGCTGTCAGCTTTCTCATAGGCTTTTACTCATGTTTTTTCTACAAACTGTGCTCAAAGTTCAGCAAGATAGTGACAGCTTTAAATACACAATCACCCTAACAAAGTGATAAGGTTAACGTACTACTCATGTTTACAAACCTCTCACAAATTTAGTTAGCCTTGTGTACATTCTAAAAGATTTAATTTTGGACACTACAGTACTATGGAAAAAAAAAAAGCAGCTTACGGAATAATGTAAAAGCACATTCTTGTGGACTCCCTACAAATGAGTTTAAAGGAAGGGGGTATTCAATGCATACCTGTTGTTCCATGTTCTCTATAGCTTTACGCTTCTCCTCTTGCAGTTCTTGCTTTTCTTTCTCTGACTCCATCAGGTTCTTTTCTAGTTGTGCTTGATACTCTGAAGACTCCTTCAGACGAGCTTCAACTGTTGCACGAACTTCCTCTGTCACCTTCATTAAAAACCATAAGAGATCAAAGTTTTTCCCTTTAAATATGATATTCTGATGTAAACTCAGTATTTCATTAACAATTTAAAATCAGAATAGGTATTCTCATTTAGAACAACAACACTGAAGATGTGGAGAATCATGAATAACATTGAATTTTTCTTCCCTTCCCCCTACTCCCCCAAACAAAGCTGTAATACCTCATGAAGTACACCTAAGAAAAGTTTTAGGTGACTGCACTCAAATGTGCAGTAGCCAGCATATCTTCATTACACACTAGAATCCGTAATATTGTTAAAGCATACCAAGCCACAATGAAATTTTTACAGTAACAGAACACAGCCAGCCAGAGAACTTGGATACTAGACAAACAGCACTCCACTGTCTACTGACACTTTATTTTTGGTGGACAATGAGAATTCTGTTTCCCCAATCTATCTTATTTTGATATGCTGAGTGACTTGGAAGAAGAGGCTTCATTCTGTATTATCTTGGTGTAGTGTATGAGAGCTTGGAAGGTCGTTCTTAAGCTTTTCCCATGAATACCACATACGGAGTGTTCTTTGGTATCAGTAAGGTCATCAGTGATGCAAGAAGGTGTGAATTAAACTGCTTTTGATTGAAAGCTACATAATATTTTTAACCATTGATCACAGGGTTATAAGTAAGAGTTTTTAAAAGTCAAATCCCCTCTTTCAAAGGAAGACATTGGTGGAATACGGCTTTGAGTAAAATTTACAATACAACATAAAACTATGGTGCAAAAAGGTATAGTGTTTCCATGATTAAAAGCTTTCTAAAATATGGTCTAAGTACATTATATTATAATGCGTTCCAAACTCAGCAGCTTTTTTGTAATTCCTGTAAGTCCTTCAGACTGTACTGTAGTACAAAAAAAAAAAACCAACCCCAAAACCCTACATTCTGTTTCTGGGTTTTCTCTAATAAGCAATGGTAACCACTTACTTGTTTTTCCTTATTAAGGGATTCCTCTAGACTAAGAACCATGGCTCTGTATTGTTCCACATTACTAGAAGTAGTCTTGAGTCTCTCTCTCAGGTCATTAACTTGTTCGTCAGCTTGTCTTAGTCGACTTACAAGATCATCCACATTTTCATTTGTACTAGGCTGACCTATAATATTAGAACGCATTCATTAACTGATGAAGTTTAATTCAGCTTTTTAAACCATTGTTCTGTTAAAAACTAAAGTCTAATAACATGAAAAAAATATCACCCCCACAAAGCTTCTCTAAATTAAATTATCAGCCTTAACCACAATAGTGGCTTACAATAAAATTGACTATTTAAAAATAAGGAACCTAATAGACTTAAGTTCTTCAAAATAAAACTCAAAGGGATCTTTTAATACAAGTTTTGCTTTATTTTTCCCCTTTGTCAAAGGCTGCTTGGACATGAATTTCACTTTAGCAAACAATCCTAGTTATCATTTGTTTGAATACGTGACTGTAATAATGATGTTTAATATTTAGTGTACTGTCCTCCTAATTCTAAATTATTATGAATTTTACCATTCTGCAGACAGAAATATTTAACACAGAGAAATACAATGCAAACAAACATCTTACCTTTCCCTGGAGCCCTCTGTGATGACTGAGATGTTAGCTGAGCCTCCGTATTGTTAAGCTGCTGTTTCAACATTGCAGTTTCCTTCTGGGCATTCTTTAAAAGTTCCTTTGTGTTAATGTGACGGTTTGTCTCAGTCTCGAGTTGCCTCTTAAGATCAAGAATATGAACCTGAAAACACAAGGTTCTTAAACTTGCACTTATTCACAAATGGCACAAAGACCAGCTACGTTTATAAGTTTCACAGATGAAAAACAATGCACTGTAAGCTGGCAGAAGCCATACAACTCTGGCTTTATTTTCATTGAAACAAGTTTAGCATATTTATACTTACTTCTTGATTTTTGGAAAGGGAATGTCTTTGTTCCACCTCACTTTCTAGTTTCTTCTTCAGCTGAGATATCTCACGCTCTAGCTTTTCTATCTGATTGTTGAGCCTTTGTTTTGTATCTGTCTCAGACTTCTCCAGTATTCCCTGATAAAAGACCATAATGCACAATGCTTACAATACACTTCAATAATCCATAAAATAATTACTGCAGAGAGCAAACAACAGTAGATAGATAGAGAAAATTATGAAAAGTAGCACTTAAAATCTGTGACTTAGTTTTGAAAGATTTTTTAATAATATTGATAGTATTGTTAGGAGAAAAATCTATTACACATGCAATGTAATTCCTGGGATTAAAGAAACCCAAAAGATCTAGTATAGAAACAGAATTCCGTCACATGATAAAACGTGCAGCCTTAAGTATTTATACTCTAAGAGTCAAGCTACCTTACAATAGAAGATCTAAAAGCATAAATAAACCCTAAAATAATAGAAAACTAAACTACCAAGGCAGCAACTAGTAAATTTTGCTGTTATAAAAATTAATATATAGACTTCTTAATTTAATTTCGGTTTCATGTTTTATTTCCATTTTATTCTGAAAACCCTTCTCAACAACTCAAAATTTTCAGGACTTTGCCCAAGTAAATAACAGAGTATCATATTGCAAGATAGGAATAAAAAACTTGCTTAAACAAGTAGCTCAAGTATTTTATGCTCAGAGGCAATTGGAAAAAAAAAAAAACCAACCCCAAAAAACCCGAACAAAAGACCCAATCCCATGACCGTGTTATTCGATTTCTAGGGGCATTTACTGAAAACTCTGAAAGACAGACCACTTGCACATGAGAATAATGCCACATACCTGAATAGCTCGCAAATTTGCAAGCAGCAAATTCTGTCCTCTTTGTTCAACTAATAGAGAGTCACGTTGCTGAGTCAAACGCACATCTGACATCTTCAAGATATCTTTCTCTTTTTTTAAGTTTTCTGCTCTCACCTTTAAGACAGCAAATAATAATAAACACTTTGTTATCAATCCCAAATCTGTCCATTAATCTTACCTTATGATTAGTTAATACTATTTTTTTTTTTGGGGGGGGGAAGCTTTAAGATATTTGATTTAAAATCAAAACTCATGTAAATTAAGCCAAGAACAGTGAGAATACAACAGTGTGACTAATCACATTGTTTTCCTCTGTAAACAGAAACACCTTCAGAATGTTCTTACATCTTCAAGCAGTACATAAAGATTTTCTGCAGAATGTTACAAGTGTATGCACCAAATATACAAGCACATAAGCTTTCACAAATTTAATAGCTAATGCACTCAAAAAGCCACACATTCAAGTTCTGACAGCTTTCAAGATAGTTCTAAGAAAAACTCCAGTCCTAACTTGGAATATCTAGCAGTATAACACACTGCACTACTAACCTCTGCCACCGCCAGTTTTTCATTAGCTCCCCTCAGGTCTTGAGTCATAGTGTTAATTATCTGCTCTTGCTTCTGAGTTGTTGCTGTGAGTTTCTGGTTTCTTTCATGCAGAGATGTTATTTCTCGACGATAGCCTTCGACGTTATCCTGCAGCATTTCATAACTTCACAAGGAACAACAAAGCAAAGTATGTTTGCCACATTAAATCGTTTGATTTTAACTGCAAAAGGTGTATGTATACTGCTACATTTTATGTTCTTGTGCATCAGTTTTCACATATGTGGCTCACTCACTGGAAGATATATTCTTGATCTCATCTTCACTATTTCCTTTGTGTTCTTTAACAAAATAGATTAATATTAAACTGGCAACTCTTTCGAAGTAAATGGTATCAAGCAGTCAACATGATTCTATTGACAGAGAACACATACATACGGCAATGAAAAAAAAATAGCTGATTTACCGTTTGGAAGCAAACTCCAGCTGTGTGGATATCTTTGCATTTTGTGACCTCAAGTCCGTGACCTGCTCCTGAAGCTTTTCATTTTGTTCATTCAGCAACTTGTCATTCTCTGCCTTTTCTTTTTTATAGTTCTCAAAAACTTCCTGTAACTGCATCAAAGAACAGACATTAAAGTGCTTATGAGAAAAAAGAAAAAACAAAACCCAAAACAAAAAACCCCCAAACCAACACAGTGATAGCTTTCTACATGTTTATTGGAAAATATACCTGCTTAAGTGCAGCCTTAGCCTCCAGAGTCTCCACTGACTCAGGCATTGATACCGAAGCAGGAGTTGACATGGCTTGAGGTAAATTTGAGCGCTTTGGAGTAGATGTAAGAGACATCTCCTCTGGTAACATACCTGAAGCTATAAAAAGATAAGGAGGATTTTGAAGGCAACAATGCTTGCCGAAGCAGAACATAATATAACCACACCAAAATATGGCTAACACTAATACTGTATTGCCAGAAAAGTCTTGGGCTTTCCTGAGCAACTCATTCTTTACGCTTACAATATGCTACCAGAACACCCACAGTCACCACTACACGTAGGTCATTATGTTGGAAGAAATTATTGTACTGTAAAAATAATACCATGTGTCTAAATCCAAATTCATGGGTTTTCCAGTGAGTAAGGGTAAAAGTTGAATACCAGATTAACAGAAGTTACTAGGTACCATTACAGCGCATTACTGAAAACTTGTAACAAATTACTTTTTTTTTTTTCTTCTTCAATGATGCAGAAACGTGACACTTACCTTGCAAAGGAATAATAGCTCCTGTGGTCTGTGCCAACAATATGCGAAACATATCCCGCTGACGAACTATAGACTCAACAAGCTGCAACTGATGATGACGTGATTCACGCAGTTTTTCTAGCTCATTGAGAGCTTCCTCAAGCTGATTCTGAAGCTCAGAAATTCTGAAACCAACAGCAGTTGTTTTCAGTAACATACTCAGCAAGGCACAGCAAGATACACTTACATTTTGCGTCAAGTCCTTCAGTTCACATTTATTGCCTCTTTGAAAGTTAAGCAACGCTGAGATTTTTGAGCAAACTTATAGGAAGCTTGCCCTTTGGGCTTGCCATTTGGTAGATGCCAAAGAAAGTAGGCCTCTCATGAAAAGCAGAATAGATGCAATTCTATTCATGTGAATAACTTCAAACCGTCATTAGCATGAGCAGAGAATCAGACCAAGAACTTTTAATACAGAATTACATTATCTGTGGGCGTTACAGCTAGTGTATTAGATATGCACATTTCAATTTTTTGTTCAGCTATGGGGAATGAAAGCTTATCTTTCTTTATTGAAAATAAGCTCTGTTGTGTGAAATCACATTCACTAAAAGATGGACAATTGGTTTTACTTTGGATTTGGACAAGAGGACCTATTACAAGATATACTGATATAGAGCCATTTTAACCTAAACCTGAAAACAATGTTAATAACAATTTGCCATTATGAACTACATAGTTGCTCACGAGCATATGTGCACTTATATATGCATGTGCACTCAATCAAAAATCTGAAGTGTCTGAATAAATCCCTGTTACTACACAGTATAAGCAGTTTACTAGAAGGAAGGTATAACTTACTTAGATGATGTTGTTTCTTGCTCCTCTTTTTCTTTAGCCTCTCCCAGCTCCCGAAGAGCCACTAAGAGACGCTGATTCTGCTGTTGAAGTTCTTCAATATTTCTGTAAGAGACTAGATGTTGAGATATCACTTCAGAAGAGCTACTGATGTCAGCAGAACTCACTTCTTCATCTCGAATCACATGATTGCCTCTAGCTTCTTCAAGTTCCATTAAAAGCACACGAATCTGAAAGAGAACATTCTAGCATAAGACTTGCACAGACTTGAAAGTTCACTCTGAAAAACAATATATTAACGTACCTAGAAATTAAGTATTTTTTCCTACAATGTAAAAACCATTACAGTTGATAAATCCTTGTAAGATAATTATATTATACAAAAAACAGCTTGGCAAGAGGAAACCGTATCAAGATCAGAAGTAGATAGTCTTTGTTCAGTTCTGCAAACATATCCCAAAACATTCCCATCAAACAAAGAAGTTACATATTATATATATATATATATACACACACACACATTTTCCATGTCAGATGGTTAACAATATTATCTTAAAGCAGCATCACTTATTGCATTTTGCATCGCTTATTGCAATTTTGTAAGCAGAAATGTAAATGCCATGTTGTCCTAAGGAGAAGCTTTTAACATCACTAAAGCTTTTATGATAACCAAACTCTACACAACTTCGGCTAAACACATTTCCAAGTAAACTTCAGAAATTCAGCAACATGTTAATAAATAAATTCCAATAGTACATTTTAGCCAGAGCAACATTTGTTCTACCTGCTGTGAAAGATCTTTTACTTGTATTTCCAGTCTCTGGTTTTCTCTTCCAAGCAGAGAGGCATGCTTATTGGCTTTATCAGCATCCTCCTGCAATCGTTGGATTTCCTGCAAGCATACAAACATTAAGAAACACATAGCAATTTCACTTAAACACATTCCTATTCAGTAAGATATCAGAGACATGCCTTGTGATTCAAACTGTGCTTTACTACTTTAGAGGTTAAACTCCACATATTTGGGATTCAAAAGCCACGCTCTTTCATGCTGTATTAGTATGTGTATTAAAATTAATGGGAAGTGAGCACTGAAGTCCAATTTTATTTCTTCGGACAGACAAATGCTAATCTTTGTTTATAAGGAATTCTACTCTCCCAGAAAATCAGAGATTTTAAGTCACCATGTTTAAGCCTTCACTATAAAAAACTCTGAAATACTTTTGTTTTGTGAAATACTTTATACAGTCTAATAAATCGCAAGCTAGAAAGATGAACAGATTTTTCCAACAAAAAAAGTAGATTAAAAGATCTATTTTACACATTTACAAACAGCTATTAAGAAATTTAAAAAATCATTTTTCCCCATAGTTTTACAAGGTCCTTTATTTTATACTGACCTTCATAGCTTGTTCAAGCTTTGCAGACAGACTAGCAACAGCTTTTTGTGAACGCTCAAATTCTTCACGCTGACGTTTTAAGATTGGTGCTTTGGCTTCTACTTCCTGCACTATTTCATCCAAATATTTATTGATTCTCTTATTCTCCAGCTTTTCCAAAAGCAACTGATCCTGAGTTTCTACATAGGCATTGTACAGCTGCAATGAAAGAATTTTGGGTTGATTTTTTGTTGTTGTTGTTTGTTTTTGATACATCTGTACAGACCTCTTAAAAAAAAAGGCCGCTGGTAATTATACAATTTATACCTTAAGGCACTATAATTTTACATAGCTCAAAAACTAGTTAACTCAGAGAAACAAGTTGGACTTTCAAAACAATGTGTTTTTAGGACTCTTATCAGGGCAAAGCAGTTATCCATATTAATTTAAAAATGGCAAGCTGTTATAGTGAAATAGTATGCAAAAAAAGAATTCTACGTAAAAGGGACAAATCTTGAGCAAGTTTAAGAGAATAGAAATATCAAAACTAGTATTACAAAAGAAAGCAGCAAGCACAGAAGTAATGTCTAGACAGAATGACAAACAAAATGAAAATACAAATTTCATAAACAGAACTGTAAAAAAACCAAACCTCTATAACATGTCTGACTTGTCATTATGTTATTTTTTCTGCAAGTAAAAGCCAAATGCACAGCAGTACAGATTAAAACAAACATATGTAAATAAGAAAAAAGAAAAGCTCCTGCCAAAAACACATACAGAAAATAAGTTTATGTGCACATATTTCAGAAAAAGAACTTAAAGACCCTACAAGTATTTTGATATACTGAAGAAAAACTGTAAGGTATGTTGAAAAATATCCCAATGACTTAGCTAGTAAAGTCTGCCTCAAACAAAAAGATTTTATTTACTTCAGTCAGGCATTACGCTAAATCCAAAACACTAAATGAAGTCTGCACCCTTGCATTACTACCATATCTCTATCGGCATTATAAGGGCCTTGAAATCGAAGAATTTCTTCTCACTTACCTCAGTTAATTTCATTCCAGGCTTGACTACTTTAGCTACTGCTGCAGCAGTGGGAGACATAGCTGCCAGTTCCTCCTCAGACAATATGGCTCCTGCAGACATAATGCCCAATTACCATTAAAAAGCTGCAACAATTCCCATCATAAATAATCTTCATTAATATAAAGAATGTCTTCATACACCTTTGTGCTTTATAACTACTGTATTTTAAATTACTATTTTAAGCCTTTAAAAGTTACTGGTTTAAGAGTTTTCTGTAATCCCTATTATACATACACAAGTGCAAGTTACTGGTATTATATAAAATATTCCATGTCATGTTATCAACATCTCTGACTAGTTTGAAATGCTTAAAAGCTTTAACTATTAGACTTTTAAACTTAAGATCATTTCTGAACATAAGCAATTGAAATAGCTGGAGCAAAGCTTAACATTAGAGTTCTTAGCAAACTGCCAGAGGTTTGGAGTGGCAGAACACTGGTTTACTTTCATTAAATTAAGATAGGGATTTAGCAAATATACTTCTTGCCTCTGTTCCTTCCTGCTCTGCTCTCTCTTTTCTTTAGAAATCACTTACATGAAGCAAACAATTATTTTCAACAAAAAAAAAAAAAAAATAGGCCTAGAACAGTGAATACTGAGCAAGATTTAATGCTAAATGGAAATTTAAGGAGTGTTTTCTGTTGACCCTTTTTTTTTTAAGAGGAAGATAATTATAGTTTATCATCCTCACTACCTGATGATTCAGCCTTAAGGAACTGTTTCCTCTCCTTTTTCTTTTAAAAGAAGCAAGTCAGATTAACAAAAGAACTTCAGAAAACATTTCACTAGAAATGCATTTTTGTGGTGGAGGAAAAAAAAGAAGCATTTTCTTTTTTATACATACATATATATACACACACACATTCACACACACACACAAAAAAGCTCCTAGAATCCATGATTAGAAATGACTAAAGATGAATTAAGATTAATGCATTTACTTCCCACAGAAATTCAGCAGAGTATTTTCAGGCTTATATAAAGCCTGAGGCTTTACGTATCTTACTTCCCAGTGTTACCCCTACCTTTGCGCTTTGTAGCGGACAGTAAATCATTAGCATTCTCCAGCTCCTTTTCCAGTTTACTGATCTTCTCTCTCAGTTCTTTTTCCATTACAGCTTTTGACTCTTCCACCTCAGCCAAATGCTCCTGGGTGGCTTTATTGGCTAAAATTAAATCAGACAAGCAGGTTGCTGTGTTATGGCTGTTTTTATTTTTTTTCTTTTAAAATGATCAAAACGTATACATGTAGCTTAAATTTTACTTTAACTTTATATGATCTGCAGCTCATGCTGGTAAGAAAACTCAGTAGCATGACGGAAGCATGAACTGCTGCCTATCACCTTTGTTTGGAAAAGGGCTAAAATATAAACTGTCCTTTTATCAGTGAAAAGGAATCTAAAACAGGAAACTAAAAAGAAGACATATCTTGCAAAATTAGATCCTCTCATCAAAATCCGAAGTAAAATTCCAGGTAATATTTGAAAATAGTTCCCCCACACTCCCTTCCAAACACATTCAACTAGTAACATAAAATTTTTGTTACAAAGTGACTGACAACCATCTCAAAAGACCAATGAAATTCCCCTCATAAATGCATCAAGGTAGTTAAAAAGAAGCACACCTGTTCTGTTTCATTTGCCATTCCTCACTCACAGCTTACCTTCACCTGCTTCCTTCAGGAGCTTGTGCAGCTCTTCTACTGCTCCTGTCAGTTCATTGCTCTTTGCCTCTGAGTCATCAGCAGCACTCTAAATAAAAGCATTTTATTTAACCTTTTAGTACATATCAATAGTGACTATATTTTTATAAGAAAGCTCAAATTGACTAAAAATTATGAACACGCACGGGGCTTTGAGTACAATGCTGAAAGATTTACCTAAACTGGACAATTCTCCTTCCACTCAGATTCAGTCTCACTTGGATACAAACTGCCCATCTGAGAGTAAGAAGTGTCAGATATTGATTTGCTACGAGAAATCCAAATAAAATGTATGCCCTGTAGCTGCTTCATGGCTGGTGCTGGCTTTGTTCTCTCTCACTAAAGCAAATTTGGAGAAATTTTGAGTCTACGATTTCGATAAATCTGAAAAATTTAGTATTTTTAGGGAATCTTGTACAAACAGTTCATGTTTCCTGGCTTCCAGTTAGAGATCTCAGAAGTGCAACACTTCAGCAATTCTGCAAGTCCATTAGAAATAACTGAAATAAAGTTGATTCAACTTTTGCTAATCACCAAAGTCTCACAGTAAATTCTCACAGGAGGGCACTCAGTCTCAAAGCTTTTAGTATCAGGTCAGACAAATGTCAGCAGTTATAAGTATATAGCAAACCATATGTTAAGCGGAAGACAAACCTTTAAGCCCCTTCAAATCAATGATGCTAAATCCCACCCAAAAACTCCAACAACCACCATAACAAAACCAAATTAAAAGGTAAGTGGTAACGCATTATGCTGCACAAAAGTAAGCTATTGACATGCTGTTCAATGAAGGGACATCAGTTTATAACTGATCAGACAAAGTACTAATTCTGAACTTGGAATTAAGCAGGGTAGAATGTTTATGTGCGTATCTAAGCAAAAACAGTCAGGAGACAAAACTCATTAACCTATGAATCTAACATGCGTAAACTAAAGAGCAACTAGTTTTCCTCTTTAGCTGACCTTTTCTCAGTCAATACGCTACAGGGTATTTTTCCCTCTTTGAGCTAACAAAACTAACAAAAATTATTTGTTTAGATGGTGCTTGCTTGCCACAATACGTGACATTTAGCTGTGCCATAATCAGACCACTAACACCTGCAGTATTATTTGAGATCAACTTCCACTAACCAAACTCAGAAAAACCTCTTGCATAGCTGTATTTTACATACAAACCTTTATCTCCCAATACAACATCATAAGACATAACCACATTAATGCAACGTCTCGCCTCAAACCAGTGAGCATAAAGTTACTATTTTAACCTCTTTTGCTTTATCTACAAAATGATCCAAGCAATGCAAGATTTCAAACACTGCCTAAGACAGTGGCAAAGAAAAAATGTTGGATGTTTCACAATGTTTTCCAATGTTTTCCCCACATCCACACTTTGTGAGGGAAAAAAACCAACAAAACCGAAACTGGCCTGCATTACACTTAATGCTAAGATTCAGCCCTAAGTATTAATAATAATACACTTAGAATCAATAAACTCACCTTATACAAATTGGATAATTTTATGTGGGCATTCAGTTCACTGTGGAATCTTTCCTCCATACCAGCTTGCTGCTCTTTTGCCTAGTAAATTAGAGACAGGATGGGTGAGCACTCAACTCTTTCCATTTCACACATTTTGATTTTTAATTTGTAATTTGTACTAGCAACTGTAATGCTGTTTCACATATATTTCAAGTTGTCTTACCTCCTTCAGTTTATTCAAAAGGTCTTCCACTTGCTTCTGAAGATTTTCCTGTGACTGTTTTAAGCTGTTTACCTGTTCCTCCATTCTCGAAACCTGTTCAAAGAATAAATGAGTACATAATGTGTAAACTTGTCTTTCCAGTCCAGTTTATTTTGGAGATTGCCCATCTCATTGTTTTTTACTGAAAAAGAAAACAAAAACCAAAACCAAAAAAACCACCCACCAAAACAAACAAACAAAAAACCAACAACAAACCAACCCAAACAAAACAACAACAAAACTCCCACATGTTCCAGAAAGAACATAAATCCTTACATTTTTTAAGTCCTTGCTCCCATGCATTCAGCTAAAAGAAAAAGTAAGAACCCCCAAATTGCTCCAATTGTGCATAACCAAATAAACCCATAAGGCTCAGTGGAGCTGAAGTGCCACAGAAAACCTGCCCAATTGTCAAAGAAACTGCTTAGGTACTCAAACAGAATCTCACTGAAGCGGAGTATTTTCAAAACTCAGCCACTGACTCTGCCATGTATTTTGTCGTAGGAAAACAAAAATATCTCCCCACTCTTCAAAGAATGTTGAGTCAGATCCTTCTGCTCCTGTATTCCTGTACATTTTAATAGCATCATACCATTCTATAGCTTTGTTATCAGCGACTCCAAAATTTCTAGCTTATAATTAAAATCTTTGACTTTTCTACTCTAGATAATGGTAACTATACATATTCCTTAAAAATTACAAGTTAAAAGAAATAATACCTCCCTATTAACTACAAAACATACTTTTTTTACTCAAGTTGAAGTACTCGGGTTTGTTTAATACAGTTAATCAGGAGTTGTAA